>NC_080059.1:13355471-13570471 GCF_026212465.1 Amaranthus tricolor | reverse complement strand
TTTATGTTTTCCCTTTTAAGCATGCGTGTTTTAGCTTCTTCCCGTCTTGGTCCCTAATTGACTACATCTCTAATAAAAGTAACTAGTATAAAAATCTGTGCAATGTACGGATTTATCAATATTAAGATATAAAAGTATTGTAATTTTTAAACAATGATATAATCATATATTATCATTATCAAGTTGAAAATTTCACATTAAAATTTTATAATCAATATAATTATAATATAACAATGCCATTTGATGATAGATATACTCTTCCCTTTAAAGTATACTATTTCGTACCTTTGAATTGATTGCTTTTTTAAAAATGTCGATGTACGATAATAAATGAAGAGAAAAAATATTTTGTGTGGAAGAAATTAAAAGACTTTGAAAGGAGAGGCAATTAACCTCACTCAAGGATCACTAAGTGAAGTTTAAATCAAGGTTTATGATGTATCAAAGTGTAGGCAACAAATAATGCAAGTATTATTGAATGACAATAACAAATAAAAAATAATCAAGACAAGTATTCAAGGTGGTTCACCAATCTTGGGCTACATTCACCATCTAGCATAAGATTATATTATTATGTTTAAAGGAGAGAATACAACACTTGAAGGAATCATAATGGAGATTAGTGTAAGGGAAGAGAGAAGCTAATTAGGGAGTATTACATGAGCAAGAAGGTAGCTCTTTAATGTGAGACTTTGATGCAACTAATGAGGTCTTAGGACTAAGATATATATAGGATTTAATAGGGCTTTTAGTAGCACTATGGGGGCATCAACATTTAAGGGCGGCAGCAACAAGCAGATCATGTACAAAAGAGCTCGCAGCAGGTGGCAGAACCTTCGCTCAACCTAGGTGTGGGTCGAGCGGACAACATGTGTCCTTCTGCTTGCTTGTGCTGCTTGCCTTTCCCTTCTCATGTATACCCACGGTCTTCAAAGCCTCTTACACATTGCACTTGGACTGAATATGTGCACTTCAAAGCTTCACATGTCAAGATTTATTACCCATAGTATCTTGTACTATTTATTACCATACAAAATCAACCACATGTGATGTATTGTCCTCTTCTAATCTTCACTAACTAAAAATGATTAATTACTTTAATCATGTTTTTGATTATTTGGTGAACATAAGTCACTAATAATCCTAACAGACTTAACATATATGGATGAAATAAAAATAAAGTGGTGGGTCGTCGTCATTGTCCAAATATAGAAATAATGCTAAATAAGAATGATAACTAATGATGTTAAGTAAGAGGAACAAAGTCATAAAAGAAGTTTACCTTATTTAGTTTAATAAATATAGCAATTAATTAATTTGATTATTCCATGTGGCAAATCTTTGTGAGAATGCCACATGAAAGTTTCCGGTTTTTTTAGTTAATAGTATGAAGTATGATGCTCACATATATTAACTCTTACATTCGTTTGTTTTTGGTATTGAATGATGGTAATAAGATGATTTGCATCGCGTTTCGTGAAATATATCATGTTATTTCTATGGTAATGAGATTGTAACACCCCTGAATTTTCATCCCCTTAAACAAAACCAAAATCGTGAAGGACGGGAGAAAATTCGGGTATTACATAAAAAGAAAAAGAAAAGGATTTAAATAAACGTTAAAGATTAATTTTAAAGAGGTGAGTGAGTTAAAATTTCAGCAGCATCTCTACTGAAATTGAGGATATAGTTTACATTGATATATAGAGTAATTCAACTAAACTAATCGAAGGTATTAAAGCCCTCCAAGAGATGTCACGATGGGATGAATCATCATTGGCTCATTAATTCACTAATTCCAACACGGATCGTGGTTCCAGTGTTGACGCATCGCTTTAATGGATACAAAAGAATTAATCTTACGATCATACATCTAGAAACTGCGCAGCGGACTATAACTTTACAAGGAATCACATGGCTAAAAAAAGAGTGATTATACAACCCAAAACGTAACAATTAATATAAGAGCTACAACGTCAGGCTAATCGTATAGTAATTGTTATAATTGCACTCCACTCTTTCCCCAATGTCGAGAAAAAGAAGCTCCTATACCTGTTATGCCAAGCTATGATCCTCCTGCTGCTCGACATAATGACCATTGTCAGATGTGTCATAGCAGGAACATCATAGGAAGTCATGAAAAAACAACAATAAACACATACACGTCAGTAATCAATGAACTTATAACAATTAGAGTCATTGAACAAACGATAGATAATGATATAGCATAGCAATAACGAATCTACTCATCTGTCTAAACACTTCTTATTTACTCATGATTTCTCTTTCAAATTACTAATCCCTCGAAGTATATTCAAAGATAGTGGATCTTTTCTCTATTTATGGCGTAGTGACACGGCCAAGGGCGTTATCGGCCACCCGACGCCAATGGAAAAGTATGAGCTCATACCCCTCCAGTTGACCCTCTCGGGTCCTACCTTTGGGAAAACTAACACACTGGGGTACCAATCCAGTGAAGAGACCTCTATATTGGGGTTTGCAAGGCCCGCATGGTAACACCTCGGTCAAGGGGCAGTATCAGCCACCCGGCGCCCAATGACAAACGTACGCTCATACCCCCCTTACGGTGATCCCGTCGGATCTCACCTAGGGGACTACTAAATCAATCGGACATAATCCAGTTGAGTCACGCCAACTAATCATAATCAAGGCTCAATAAATAGGAAATCACTTCGATACCACACACAATCATAGTGCGTTCTCTACTATTTAGGAATTTGTTCTCATAGTCTCCTAATGCTTTCATTTTACTTGCCTATACCACTATTATGACTATTCGATAGCATAGTTCACTTTCTGGCGCTCTATAATTCTAATATGATACATGTAGTCATGAAATATTGATAATACCTTTCAACGATGAATATGATAATTAATTACTGCGTGTACGTACCTGTAAGCGTCACTGCATGACAAAAATCACAATAATCACCCAACTAAGGTTCTACCGTCCTCTTATGAACTGGGAACCTATAAAAGTTTGGAGTAAAACTAATAAGTTCCCTTAACTACTTTGTCATACCAACTAAATACTAAAATAACCACTATCACCCATTCAACACGAGTTTTCGATTACTCTAGCATGCACACAACTCATTCAATACAAGTCAAAGTCATTAACTCAACACAATGTAAGTCTTTCATCAATTTAAAAGTAAAAGTATATGTGCATCATTCCTTTACATCAACTAATTTTGAGTATATTGGTTCGCGTTACCCAAAAAAATAACTACTCATAACAAAGCGTTACAATTTTTAATGTAACACTAATATAACGATAAGAAAAATCTTAGAATTATCGAATCGCGATATCATTTGTTACCTTCTCCAAAGCTAGAAGGAACTATAATCACACATCGCGACAAGTAACTTTAGTAACTTTCAACAATAAGTTGACACTATGCTCATGACTCACTAATATTATGTATTTATAACTTCACTAATAACCTAATAAGGGTATTTGTAATTCACAACAGTTAAACCACTTCCATAGTCTATTACAATCGCAACCATCACCAACTAAATCTATTATAATTATAATTAACACAACTACGCCTTAAAACAACTTGTGAAATTATCTAATTAACCATCACACACTCAATATATAACATAAGAGCACACACCATTAAGATTTCATCCCTAAACTAAACCCTAATTAATTCATTGTTCAAAGTCGCCACCTTTTATTACTACCCATAATAAGATTTAATGAAAAATAGATAATACACAATCAACACAACTCATAAACTTAATAAAATTTCAATTAGAAGCAAGGAAATTAATGAGAAAGATGAGGTGACTTACAAAGGTAAATCAAGAGAAAAAGGGTGAAGAGACAAGTGATTTTTGGGATGGTGGTGACACACGGTGATGGGGAGGACCGAATCCATGGTGTAGGCAGCAAGTGCTGCTGGTTTTTGGGCAGGAAACGCAGCTGGTTGTTGCTGCTCGTGGAGGGGGAAGTGCAGCCTGCTGCTGCCGTTTGTGGGGAAGAACATTACAGCCTATTGCTGCCAGTTATGGGGAGGAGCACTGCATCCTATTTTTGCCGGTTGTGGGGAGGTCAGATTTGTCAATAGATTTCATTGCTTGTCCACGGACAGTCTTTGTAAAGAGTTCTCCTCTCATGAAGTAGCGAGTAGCCTGGCTGGATCGCAACTGGTTGCTGCTGTTAGGCCGCATGCTAGTGGTGGTTCTAGTGGCTGCATTTGGACCGTGAGTGTAACATCCCGACCCCTTGGACCCCCGGTGACTACTCATGGAGATTGTAGACTAGTCCTACAAACCAACACAAGTCTTTCCAGCGCACTTCGGCCTCACTCGTGCGCACCCGAGAAAACATCCCAGGAGGTCACCCATTCTAAGATTGCTCTCCACCAAACACGCTTAACTATGGAGTTCTTAGCAAATGGACTCCATAGAAAAGAAGATGCACTTTGTTGATGTAAGTAGTCTATCAATCGTTTTTCATGCTAAATCCGGAGTATCACAGTGAGGGAGAGGTGAGTGAGAGAAAGAGAGAAGAGAATAAGGAGTGACGACTCATAAGATTAGGGAAGGGTTTGGTCTAACTTAAAAATAAAACCTTAACTCATTTAATTATTTTATTTATTTATTTTCTAGCTTAATTTTCTCAACAGGTCCAACTAAGAAAAAACCTACACTCGTATTGTTCATACATTTTAATAAAATAATAATTTTAATTCGAACCTCTTTCGTTTAGTAATCACAAATCTATTTTTATCTAAATATGTCAATATTTAAATTTGTATTTGAATGAAATTTATTAAGACTAACTCAAAATAATTTAATATATTTAATAAATCTCCGAAAGTGATTATAATAATAATAATTAATGACGTCATAAAAATGACGGGGTGTTACAGAGATGGTAATTATATAAAACCTTTTTTGTTCATAATTTTCTATTACCACATAATACCCCTCTTCGAATGGTAATGCTTTGTAACGAATTTTGTGGAGAAAATAAGATGATTCATGTAAAACAAGCATGATCATTCAATTTGTGAAAAGATTTTCCAACTAAAATACACTAAATTCCAACTTTCATTTTCACTATTATTTCCCAATCTTATTTATTATTCCCATTTGACATATGAGAAGAAACCAAGGAGAGTAATAATGAGATATAAGATTGCTTTAAAATCAAATATTAATTGAAAAGAATAATAATAATAATTACTGTTGCTTGAAATTGTAAAAAAGAGTAAAGGGTGTAGTAAAAAGAAAGAGAAGTTATAACGATGGTAGGAATACCATTAATATGAGATAATAAAGTAAATTTTAGATATTAAAAATGTAAATATGTGATTTTTTTTATTAAAATGTGTTAAGATAAGTAAGATCATGTTTACTTGACTACAAAAATAGAGTTGGTTACTTACGAATGAATCACCTATTAGTAGAGAAAAAGGATTGACGACTAAATAGGGCCAAAACATTTAAGTTGCATTGAAAATAGTTAGCAATAATACTAGGTTTTCAAAAGATATTATCGAAAACAGTTAAAATAAAAATATTTATAATGTGAATAACTTTGTAAAATTTCTATCATATAAAACAATAAGAACGAATAAAAACAAAGAAATTAGAAAGTATCAATTATATTGGGCATTTAAGAAACATATAAATAGTCAACATTATAGGTTGCATGTTTTAAAAAGGGATGAATCCCAAACAAGTTGAAGGCAAAAGGGTTAATAAATGATAATGAAAATAAAAAGCATTAAAAATAATAATAATTGTGGGAGATTAAAGGAAGACAAAGAGATGACGAAAGATGATGCCAAGCAAAGTAATAATGAGTTAGTTTTCTGAAAAGAAAAGAGTGGTGTTAGTTGGCAACTTAGCACTTCTACATAAAATAATCACTAAAAATGAGTGTAAAACAGCAAAGAGAAGGCTGGTTTTAAGAAAACTAGTTGTCATTGTGTCAGTAAAAAGGAAGATTTAAACTACTATTCCTAATACTTTACTACTCGTATAATACTCTTATGTATACTCTTTTTCTACTTCAAGAGTACCACCTCCCAAACCCTCTCTCCTCGCTTCTGCTTAATTACTTTATTATTATTTTTTTACTTACTAATCACTAATCACTAATCACTAATCACTACTTCTTACTCCACCCATGATATGTACTAAGTATGGTTAAATCATGTAAAATGACAGTCCGTTCCACAAAATATCCTTGTAATAAATTTTGACTTGAAAATTAGATCAAAAATTAATGTATTATATCTCAAAAATTTTTACTTGTAATCAGAAAAATAATCTAATTGAAAATAACAAAAGTGTTATGTTAAACTCGATCTGAATGAGATCATTTTGACTCATTTTTCCAAATTTGTCAATTTTTTTTAATTTTAATTTTTACAATTGTTATTAATTTACTAAAACTTATTGTGTTTTGGATCAATATATTATTTTTGAATTCATAAAAGCGGTATATTTGTCCTTATGATTAGATATTTTTTTGAAACTTTTAAAAAGTAAAGCATATGTTTTTTATAGAAATTTAATTGTAAATAAAAGGTTTTTTTAAAAAAATCTTAACTAGTTAGGTTAACATAAATTCAACTCAAACCAAAGACAATCGTCTGAAAAATAATACTGCCCAAAGTTGGATAATTTGATGCTTATTCAATCCGAAATTTATCTGTCTAGCCATTTTAACAAGTGTAGCAATACATATTTTAATGGAAACAATATTTTACTTTTTACTAATATTTCTATAGCGTATCGTTTTCAGAACTTAAACATATGAACTTTAATCACACAATTAACCATAAGAAAGATACTTTTCAAACACTAATACAACAATAACAAATGGTCTAAAAGCATATGATAAGTGAAATTTTAAGATAAAGTATGAAAATTGGAAATGATTTTACAGAAGGTAAAGCAAGAAAAAGGATTGAATAAGTTGTTATGAAATGATTTTACCAAACAGGAGCAGTTGGCAGTGGTTAGACTGTATTAAAAAATTATGAATGTCACAATTTGCTTGAGCAGGTAAGCAATCTTTCATCCCCTTATTCCCTTTTCTCTCTCCTTCCTATTAATCATTACTTACCCCTTTCTTTACTTTCTATTTAGTACTACTAAATTACTCTTAACCCAATTATTTTCACTGTGATCTTCACCATATATTCTGGAATTTGATACTTTTGTTGAGTTTTTGATCTTATAGTCTTAATTCAACTAAACATCTGTTTGATGCTTTCTGGGTTTATGATTCTATACCTGTTTTAGGGAAAATTTCAATACTTCTAAAAGGGAATTTGATGCTAATTGATCTTCTTTAAATTACCCATTTCAGAATATTAGCAAAGAAAACAACTTTTTCAATTTGTTTAATTTTCTTTCTTATTTAGGTGTTTGATTTGATGTTTATGCAAATTCAATGTCTCATTATTTTGGGAATTATTGATATTTAAATATCCATTTGGATTCCCACTGCCATTCTGTTAAAGAAGTTGTCTTGAATTTGATCCTCGTTTTTTTGATTATAGATAAAAATAAAATAAAATAAAATAAAAACCCAGTTCAATTTTTTTTCTGGGTATTGTAGAATTTGAGATTTTTATACTGAAGAACAACAAAAGGTGCAGAAGAAGAAAGGGAATCTGCTTTCTTTATGCAAGTCTGGTGAGCTGTTGTTTACTTATGCTATTCTTCTCTTCTTTGTTTGCTTACTTTATGCTCTGAAATCTATATGTATAGATATAGATTTTATGCCTTATACATTGGATTTTTCTTTAAATTTTTCTATGTTTGTGTGGTTGCATCATAGGATGCTAAATTAAGAGACTTCCTTTTGCTTTAAGCCCCTTTCTAGTCTGTGTCTACAAAAGCTGCAAAGGTTATTTGTTCCTTGTTGAGCTCTACAAGATATCAGCTGCTGATTTTTGGTCAAAGTCACCTTTGGCTTTAGTTTCCTTAGCTCCTTTACTTAATTTATCAATTTTTAGCTTCTTTTATGTACTACTTGGTTTGTGGTATATGTTGATTTGTGAGCCTTTTTTACATTACAATTGGTTTATATTTTTATATTTATATATGTTTTTGTAATTTGAGTTCTGGGTTTTTTTTTGTTTGTTTTCTAGAACATGGGTGATGATGGTAATAGTCAAATGGGTTTTCAACATAGTAGTGATATCATGCTCAATTCCCCATCTTCTGGCATGAACACAAGATCCATGACATTAGGTTCAGTTTATGGTTCTGGTTGGGATCCCATGGTTTCTCTTTGTCAAACTGAAAATTTTCATGCTGAATTAACTAAATCTTCCTCTTACCCTCTTTTATTGGAAAACCAAGGGATTAGTAATTCACACATCCAAAACTACCCATCTGATCCTAACCTTGTTCAAATGTTACCCAAGCTCCCAATGTTTGGGAACAGAAATTTCCCTGATATGGCTAATCCCTTTGGCCTTTCTGGGGGTTCACTCACTCCTAGTGCTCTGTTTCCTCAAGATTATGCCTCTAATAGAAGTGGGTTAGATGAGAAGACATCGGAAAATGCTACTCAAGCAGAGAGAGGCTGCCAATTTATCGATGAGAGAGCTGTAGGTGTATCACCGAATGGCAAGAGGAAGCGAGATTCTGAATCTCCTCCGATTAATGAGGTAGTTCATCTTCTTTGTATCCCTTTTATTAGCTGTGATGGTTATGTAATTTTATAGATTATTGGTGCGATATGTATGTCCCTTATTTCAATGTGAACAATGATTCGTAGTTCTTTGGTTTTGGAGTTTAATGACTATATTGAAATAGATCATTAGATCATGTATCGGAAACAACTTTCTTATCACTAACATGGGTGCAGTTGTGTACATCTGACCCCCAAAAACCCCATATGTGGAAGCCATTTAATGGCTTTGGGGTAATGGAATGTAATTGAATTGGGTGTGAAATGTGTCGTTTTTTGTTGATTGATTATTTTAAGAGATGTATGTTCTGTTAGTAATAGAGGTACTTCATAATGGAGTTCTTTAATTTGTTGGAAAGTTTTCATGAATTGATGACCATTAATGGTTCATGGGTTATTGGTCTTCTTAATTCCTTGTTGCACTAGCTGATGTATTGGCTTTTGTTCATAATAGAGTGCTGATTTAGAATCGCACAAAGACCGTCTAAGTGATGCTTCGGGCCAGAAAGAACAGGACGATAGAAAAAAGAAAAATGACCAGAAGGATGCTGGCAATGCGTCGAGTAAGCAAGCAGGAAAACAAGTGAAAGAAGATTCTCAAGGCGAAGAGGCCCCGAAACAAAATTACATTCATGTGAGGGCTAGACGTGGTCAGGCGACAAATAGTCATAGTCTTGCAGAACGGGTAACCTTTTTATACACCTTAAGTTTTTGGTATCACTCTAAAGTTAAATTCTCGAACTTGTGCTGAACTTGGAACCTTATCTAATGTCCAGGTGAGAAGAGAGAAGATCAGCGAAAGAATGAGACTTCTTCAAGAACTGGTTCCCGGGTGTAATAAGGTGGGTAACTGAAATTTCCCTTTACTGTTTAGTTGTTGCATGAGCTAATTCTTCGTGTAAACTAAGTTAATCATTATTTGCTTTGTATTTTGAAGATTACTGGGAAAGCTGTTATGCTTGACGAGATAATAAACTACGTGCAATCACTCCAGCAGCAGGTTGAGGTGAGTAAATAAGCGAGGATTGTTATCTTATGGATAAGAACTAGCTTCATCTCACATGCTTTGATAATTTTACAATTCAGAGATAGATCCTTATGCCTTCTTGCATGTAATTTGATTAATTTTAGGGGTTTTTGGCAATTGGTTGTTAGATGTTGGCGATTGTCTTTTTTAGTTGGCATGTTTGACCGGTTGAAAATGTTGGTTGTTTTTGTTGGCTTTTAAGCTAGCTGAAAAAGCCAGATGTTTGTGGCAAAAGCCTTGAACCAAACACCCCTTTGTTCCAACATCCAATGGAAAAAATTAGTAAATAGCACATGTATATATCCATCAATTTGGTATTTGCCTTTGTATTTGCTGAGCAATTTGCTTTTGGTTCTTGCAGTTTCTATCAATGAAACTTGCCACCGTGAATCCTGAACTAAACTTTGATATCGAGCGTCTTCTATCAAAAGATGTAAGTACAAATCCAATGGAAACTTTTCTTTATCGAATCCATTTTTTCAAGACTAATTGATGACATTGCCGACATTTTCTTAATCCCAGAGTGTGCTTTCACGAGGCAGCGGCCCATCTATTCTCGGTTTCGACCAAGCCATGGGCACCTCTCATGCTTTCTCTCAGGGAATTCATCAAAGTTTAACGGCTATCCCGAAAACAGCTGCACATTATCATCACATACCTCAGGTAAAACCCATTAACAAGGTACTACCTTGGTTAAATTTTGTAGTGTAAAAAGTAACTTTCAAACCATTATTTTCCTGGCATATACAGGCTGTTTGGGACACTGACCTACAAAGTCTTCTTCAAATGGGGTTTGACTCTAACTCAGCTGTTACTGGTCTTGGACCAAATGGTAAAATAAACAAAACTTATTTCCCTTTTTATTTGTTTTTTCCAATCATGATTATAGTTAAAATATAGTCCCTTATAATTTTGACAGGTAACTCAAAGACTGAAATGTAGGATTATTATTATGGGAGATACGCAGGTTCTGATCCAATCTAACAGAAAATTCAATATTTAGTTGATTCAACTAGAAAACTGAAAACAGAGGGAAAATATGAAGTATATTTTTTGCAGAAAAATGGATAATTAAGGCCTTAGTGTGTTGTTGTATAGGTGTTCAGTTCCTGACTTTTCTTCGAGTTTTAGAGAAGAAGGCGACTTGTTAGATTCATGACTTCTTTGTAAATTGATAAGTTGTTTCGAAACCGGTTGAACATTATCATTTTTTTCGTCCTAAGGGTAACTCGGTGAACACAAAGCTTTGGAATGTTTCGATTTGCAATGTGGTTTGTAGGAATCTTTATGATTTTGTAAAGGAATCGAGTTCTATTTTAATAGTATGATGACTCAGATTTGGTTTTTTCTGTTGCTGTTGTTATTGTCGTCGTTGTTAGCGCCTCTGCGGCAACAGGAGTGCAACAACTCATTTGTTAACCGATGTACTCCTATTCCATAGTGCGTCGATTGGTACGCTTTTTGTTTGCAAGATTTAAGTTTAGGTAGGATCGGCCTTGATTGCCTACAAGGCCGCCTCATCTTAAGACGTGATTATGCATAAAACTCGTATGTACCAATTACCAAAAAGGTTGGAATCATCTGAGTGAGGTTTGCTTCGAGTGCAATTTCGACTCTTATAACCCATTTGGTTAGTTGTATTATATTATAATGTTCTTTTAAGTAGAAAATAAAAATTATTCTAATTTTTTCTTTGATAATATTTTCTTATTCTCATAAATTGTCACTTGAAGGTTAAATAACTAGTAACGCAAAATTGCAAGGAAAAAAATAAAGCATAAATGAAGATGATAAATCTAAATTAAAATGCATTTTCGCTATCACTAATTTAATTAATATTACTTCTACTAACTAAAGACGTAATTGACTTATTTATACTCTCATTAATGATTTCTAGTTTTAAATTAGTGTTTAAAATTTTCTTACAAACGTGAGTAGTAAGTAATTACCACCGCCAAAATGTGCATCAATCAATTTAAGATTAAATTTGATCTGAAATCCCATTTTGGTACCAGTTTTTATGAATCCTACCTTTAATTGTTTGATTCTCAATACTTCGTTATATTATACATCTTACATTTCACTTTTTACAAAATCTAATGTATAGTTTTGATAATTTGTATTATAAAAATTTAATATTATGCATGTTCGATTAAATGATTCAAACAATATTTCATTTAACTATATTTTTTTCTATACATTAGCCGCAATATATAAAAATAAGCTTGAAATATAAATAGTACCAATATGTCCAATGTAGCGATTATTTCAGAACGGAGAAAGTATATCATCAAGATTCGAATAAAAATCGTATCCAAATCAATTTAAACCAAATAAGAAACACGGGTTGAATTTTTTATAATTTGATTTGGATATGAATTGAAATTTAAAAATCAAAATAATTTTGGTTTTGTATTAAGTTCGAGTTTAGTAAAAATGGAACACCAATATTTTAAACAAAAAGAAATAAGAGTCGACTTTCTGAATTGCACTAAACTACTAATTGAGTAAACCTTCTAACTACTAATTGAGTAAACCTTCTACAACCAAACATGCAAAAAGAAAGCTTTGGTAAGATATTTTAACAAACTTATGCGCTCTTAAAACACAAATAAGTCTTTAGTTCAAGTTTTATTTCATTATTTGATTATTTAGTATTTTGATTTTCTAATTGGATTTGAGTGATCGATTTTGGGGAAAGTAATGTTGATAGCATGTCACATCTTAAACAAAGTTCCTACAAAGGCAATCAATAATTCTCTTTATGAGTATATGGTACAAGAAAAAGCCAAACCTAATTTACCTTAGAATTTGGGGTTGTAACGCAATATTAAGAGTGTCTGGTAACAAAAGAAAGAAATAAGGTGAAATAGGCCTAGAAAGCATATTTATAGATTATGCGAAATTTAGTAAAACCTATACTAGGTTCTATATTATAGAACCCAATGGCTTTATACTGGTTCACACCATTATAGAGTTAAGAAATGCTATATTTAATGAGAATCGATTTTCATCAATAACTAGACCCAAAGATTTACATAATAATGTTTTAAAAGAAATTGATCTCCTAAATTAATCAAGTCCTCATGATGATCAAGTGATCATAGAGGATGAAGAGGAAAATGTTGCTACTTAAGAGTAAAAGGTAAAGAAAAGAAAAATCTTTTGGACTCGATTTTAAAGTTTATTTAATTGAAGGAACAAGAGATGATCTTTAATTTGCACAAGTATTCCACGTTTATATGAAGTAGAAGGAGATCTTGAAACCTATAGCTTCACAAGACTCGGACTTTTTGGAGGAAGCCATCAATGATGAGATTGAGTCCATTATGAGAAACAACACTTGGGTGTTGGAAGACTTACCTCCAGGGTGCAAACCTATTGGTTGTAAGTAGATTTTCCAAAACAAGAAGAATGTTGACGGTACAGTCGATAAGTTTAAACCCCGGTTAGCGGCTCAAGCCTTAAAGCAAAAGCATGGTGTTGATCACTTTGACTCCTATGCTCTAGTAGAAAGAATAACCACAATTAGGTTATTGGTGACGATAGCCTTGTCATTTAATCTAGTAATCCATCAAATGGATGTCAAAATGACATTCTTATATGGAGATCTAGAGGAAGAAATCTACATGAAACAACCCGAAGGGTTTATCATGAAAGGACAAGAAAGTAAGGTGTGCAATCTAATCAAGTCACTTTATGGTCTAATGCAAGCACCAAACTAGTGGCATCAAAAGTTTGATGAAACGATCTTGTCATACGGTTTTGAGTTAAACCGGTCGAATATGTGTGTATATAACAAGGTAACCAGTGTTATCATTTGTCTATATGTGGATGACATGCTTATTTTAGAAACAAGTTTGTTGCAAGTAGAGAAGGTAAAGGCTTATTTATCTTCAAAATGAAGGATATGGTGGAAGCATATGTCATTTTAGACATAAAAATTTTGAGATCTAATGATTGAATAATTTTAAGTCAATCTCACTATGTTGAGAAAATACTCGAGCAATTTAATATCCTGGAGTGTAACCTAATAACGACTCCAATGGATGTAATGAAATTATTACCTAATGAAGATAGTCCAATGTCTCAACTTTCTTATTCAAAGAACATTGGATCTTTGATGTATGCTATGACTTCAATTAGACACGATTTAGTGTATGCGTTTTAAAAGCTTAGTAGATATACTAGCAATTCGGGACCAATGCATTGTATAGTTATACGGAGAGTGCTGAAGTACTTAAAAGGAACAATGAGTCATGGATTATGTTATAATGGAGAACCTGCGGTACTCGATTGCAAGTTGGATCACTAATCCTATTTCAGCGGTGGCTATACATGGTGATAGTAATTCGACTTTGCTAAGGGCGTATATCAAAGTATACAATGATAAGTCAAGACATATCTCATTAAGGCATGACCTACTAAGAGACTTATCAAGAAAGGGGTCATAACGTTTAACTATGTTATTACAAAGTATATTTGGTGGATACCTTTATAAAAGCTTTGTCAAAGAATTCCATTGATTACACTTCAATTGGAATTGGGTTATGTCCAACTAACACTAATGAGGGAACCCAATAATACGCTCGGCTAACGCCGAGTCTTACGATTCAATAAGGTTATACTCCTTGTTTGATGTTAGTAAGTAACTTAAGTATAAGACCCAAAGGAGTTACTTAGGAACTTTTGATGTTATAAGATAGTGTCAATAAAAAGTTCTTCATCTCTAGTGTTGAAAAGCGCTAGTTGGATGTGTCGAATCATAAGGACATGGAAATTACGTGTGGAAGAACCTATCTATGTAAGTTCGAAATTAGCCACTTCAAGAAGTCAAGATGGACGTATAGACTTTCATGAACTTATGAAAAGATACGGACATAGGCTTTAAAGTGTCGAGTTGAAGGTATAAGCGAAATTATCTTGTATGTACTTCTCTCTTGGTGGATGAATATATATCTTTGATTCAATCCCTAAGGAATATCATCAATTTATTTACACTTATGATTGAGAATGAATGATACGCATGATTTTTTTACATTTTATCCCCTAATCTTCACTCATATTTATGCCATCCTTATGCTTTATTCTTTTGGTTTAGTCCATTTATGTTTATTTTAGAGGATTTTACTCTTTTGGTACAGTGTTTGTTGTTTTGTCAATTTTTTTAGGTATTCCTTCATGATCGAGTCGTCACAAGCACTAATTATATTTATGCTTTTACTCTCGGAGGCTTTGTGACCTTAGGAACTAAGTTGGTGACAAAAGGGAAGTCAAAGTAATGAAAAGAAGCCCATCCAAAGCAAAGCTACATTTTTCGATCATCAAATGCACAAGAGTCCACTTAAAATGATCATACCCTTCACTACACTTAAAATTTGGTAGATATATTTATTGGAGACTATAGTTGGGCCCTTTAGCTTCGAAATGACTGGTCACATGCCCAATTCCGATAAGAAACAACCAAGTTATGGCATTTCAAAGACGCAGTGCGCAACAGGTATAAACCAGTCGACTGGTCGACCAGGACCAGTCGAGCCAACTAGTTTAGATCTGCAGATTACTGTTTGCTTTTTGGCCCGTGATCTCTTGCCTCAAGCTTCCTCTAATCTTTCCTCTTGCATGCTTCAGCCTTTCTTCTCCTATGCATCTGTTACTAATGATGAAGGAGGTTGCTTGTTGGACTACCATTGTAATCATCATGAAAGCAAGTAGGAAAGCTCATCAAATTGTCTATAAATACTCCAAATTTCTGAAGGAAAGATACACCCATCTGCTCACAAGCTGAACTTAACTTCATCCTCTCTTCTTCATTTGCATATTCATCTTTAATGTGTTCTACGTAGTTCCTAAGTTCAGATTCTTGTTTAGTCTTCTTACAAACACTTTCTTTAGCATTTTCATTCCTTGTTTCAAGCTTTTAGTTGTAATTTAGTTCATAAACACTAATAGTTAGAGGTGTTTTTCATTTGTTAATCGATCAAAGTACTTAGATATTCCAGAATTTTGTGGGTTTAAGTGTGCAACTTGATATGGAGTATTTGTATCAATTGAATATTAAAGCTCTTGTTCTCATTATTGTGATTCTCAACCCCTCCATAGTTGAGGGTAGTAAGTTATTCTAAGCTCTTACTTCTTTTACTTTATTGTAAAAACCATGTATGGTATGATGATTTATGTGTGTATTTCATTAAACATGAGTGAGTAGTCCACTTTCTAGAGTTTGGGGATGCAGTTAACATATTGATTTGATAGAGGGGAAAACAGGTTGAGTATAAATATGTACATGAATTAATATATGAGTTCCATGGTAAGGAATCGAAAGTCCATTTTGATCTCCATCCATGAATAATTTATGTTGATTGAATGCATTGAACACTTGTGAAGTATGATTTCATACTAGTAATGAGTAAGCCCAGAAGCTAACTTTATTAGGATTCCTTCGTGACGTAGTCAGTCCTTAGGATGATGAACCATGCGTATCTTGTATGATTGCTTCTTGTTCAACATAAATTGAAAGTCATAAGCATATAACATAATATTAGTAGTATGGTCGAGTTTTACGCCCAGAAGCCGAATCTCCTAAACTATATTAATAACTATATAGTTCTTATGCCATAAGTTGTGGAGCTAAAATAGAAAGACTTTTCTCATCATAAAACCTGTTTAAAACATATTTTCAACTCATCCCTTTAGTAAATCAAAAAGTTAACTCCCCAAACTCTAGTATTACTTTTATTGTTTGAAATTTAAATCATAAATTATTTTTATAACTCACCAAAACCCAAAAATCTTCATTATCATAAAAGTCTACTTTTCACATAAACATTTCTCTGTGGATCGACCCCTAACTTACCACTAATGCTAGTCATCAGGAGTTAGTTAGGTGTATAATTTAGTGTATAGAGCGGACTTGGTCAAATCATCAACGACCATAGGACTTCGTTCCGACCCTCTATCAATGTACTAGGTGCCAATTCAATCCATAGGGACATTGAACATTAATGTACAAGATGAAGCAATCTAAGATTGTGTAGAGAAATATGTATATACTCTAAATGAGGGAGGATTGTTGGATATTTAGAGTATAAAAGTATATAAGTTTAAGCATATTAAGTATGCTAAAGTATAATAAGTGAAGCCCATGGAAAAGTATTATGAATGCTGGGCCAAAAGCACTATAAAAATAGTAAGGACATAAGGGTAAAAATCTATGTCCAAAAGGGAAGAAAATAAAACAAAAGGAAAAAGCCAAAGAAAGTCTTCACGACTCGCTAAAGTGTGCACGGCTTGCGACAAGCCTTCAAAACCATTTTAGAATTTGTGCGGCAGCATGTTGCTCCTCTCGACGTCTCTCGCGTCTCCCGAGTTCTGGCAGATTCTTCTCTGCGTCACACTCGCTTCTACACGGCTCGCAAAGCTTGTCGCCTTGAGTATTCTGGGCTTGCTTTTTATGGGCTTTTCCTTGTTATGTTTATTAAATGGTGGTTAAGGTTAATTGAACCCTAATCACACCACTAACATGTCACAATTTGATATGGAAGGGTGGTGAAAGTCATGAGATCATAGAGTTGAGACTCTATTCTATATAAAGGGATCAAATTTTAGGTTTTTTGACACAAAATTTTTGCTGTCATTTTTTGATCTTCGTGCTCCCCTTAATTTCTCTACAAGTTATAAAAGAAAAGGAAATTAGTTACTTTTTTACATTTTATTTGAAGTTTGCTCTATATACTCTTATTCTTCACACTGTTTGAATATATAGTGCTTATATTTGGATACAAACTGTTTTATCTAGGGCTGGCAAAAGCTGACCCGACTGGCTAACCTGATCTGAAACCGACCCGAAATTAGCGGGTTTGGGTTTAGATTTTTGACCCAATTAATTAAATGGGTCAACCCGACCTGATCTGTTTAATTAATGGGTTAGGTTCAGGTTGAATATTTGAACCCGAAAAAAACCTATTTAACCCATTTATTAAATGGGTCAATCAGGTCAGGTCGACCCATATTTAACCCATTAACCCATTGAAAATTTTTTAAAAAGTTTGAAACTGGATATAAAATTATAACGATAATTGGCAAGGCTGATGAAGGCCCAAGTGGTAGCCGTAAAAAGTAAAAACCCAATGAAAGTGAAAACCTAAAATGCTTCATAAAGACATAAACCCTAAAAAGTAAAAACCTAAAATAATCATAAACTGATAAACCCAATGAAACTTTGAAAGTGAAACGGCGCCTTCCCCTTCTCTGTGAGCCTTCACCTTCCTCAATTCCTCTCCACTCCAGTCTCTGTGCGTCTTCGCCCTTCTCCTTCCTCTTCTCTGCGGCAGTTTCTTCTCAGTGTGACTGTGGTGCGCCTTCTCCCTCTTCTCTGCGGCACCAAGGTAAGAATTATTTCTTTGTTTTTCCATTTTTCTGATTTTTTTTGATCGATTTTTTCTTATTTGGATTGTGTTCGAATTTTTTGATTTTTCAGTTCAATCTACCTGATCTTCAATTCAATCTACCTGATCTTTCGCACTTTGCCGGGTATTCATATGTTCTTTATTTTCATGTTCTTTGATTTTTTTTTCATGTTCAATCTCAGTGTGACTGTCTTTTTTTTTTGTGATTCATATGTTCTTTGATTTTTTTCTTGTTCTTATTTTCATGTTCTTTATTCTCATATGATTTCTCTTATTTTCCTGTTCAATTCAATCTTCAACTATTGTTAGTTTTCCTGTTCAAAAAACAATAAAAGTGCTTCACTATTTTGTGTATGTCTGTATTGAGATCTGGGTATTCATGTTCTTATTTGGATTGTCTAAAATGGTGTTTGGATTGAGATCTGGAATCTTTCTTTATGAAGCTTGTACTGTATGTATGTATTCGATTTTACAGTATGTTATTTTACAGTGTTTTTGTCATATTTTCAACTCCATTGTGATTTTGTGTATTTCTTCAATTAGTTTTTATAAATTAGTTTAAACTATTTTCTGTATTTCTTCAATTAGTTTTTATAAATTAGTTTAAACTATTTTGTGTATTTCTTCTTAGGTAAATGGATACCAATACCATTGAATCTGAACATGTTCATGTTGACTCAGAAGAAGATCTGGTGGAGGTTAAGAGTAGTGACACAATGAGTAAAAAGGATCCTAAAAACATAAGTAAAAAAACAATTCATATATCTGGCAAGAATTTTAAACGACAACGTAAACTTACATCTGGTGTTTGGGTGAACTTTGAATTTGTGGATGAAACAGATGAAGATGGAAATTTGTTATGTAAATGTAAAAAATGTGGAAAAATGTTTAGGGCAGATAGTAAAATGGGGACAGGAAATTTAATTCGTCATGTAAAAAATTGTAAAATGAGGACATTTCGTGATGTTGGTCAAATGATATTGGAGAATTCCACTGCTGGTTTAGCAAATAAATTGCCTGTATTTGATGTTGCTATTTTTCGTGAACTATTAGCTCTTGCAATAGTAAGACATGATCTCCCTTTCCAATTTGTTGAATATGAAGGGATTAGGAGATTATTTAGTTATTTGAATCCTACGACTAAAACAATTTCACGTAATACGTCTAAGTCTGATGTTGTTAAGATGTATGAAAAGGAGAAGGAGAATTTGAAGTTTTTGTAGGTTCAATTAGTAGTAGAATTTGCCTTACCTCTGATTGTTGGAGTTCAATAACCTCAGATGGATATATCACTTTAACTGCACATTATGTTGATGATAATTGGGTCTTGAAAAAGAAGTTGTTGAATTTTTGTTTTATGCCTCCCCCTCATACGGGAGTTCATTTAAGTGATCATGTGTGTTCCTTGTTGAAAGATTGGGGTATTTTGCAAAAGATTTTTAGCATTACTCTTGATAATGCGGCTTCAAATGATGTGTTTGCGGATTGTCTTAAGGGTGAGCTTGAATTGTTATGTGCAGGAGAATTTTTTCATGTGAGGTGTTGTGCACATATCATGAACTTAGTAGTTCAAGATGGATTGAAAGAAATAGATGATGTTGTGATTAAGGTGAGAGAAAGTGTGAAATATTGTAAGGGATCACAAGCTAGAAAACAACGTTTCTTAAGTTGTATTGAGCATGTAGGCCTTCAAAGCTCTAAGGGTTTAAAACAAGATGTCATTACACGATGGAATTCCACATATTTAATGCTTGAAAGTGCATTGTATTACAAGAAAGCTTTAATTCATTTTCAAAAAGTTGATGCAAACTATATTCATTGGCCTACTGCGGAAGAATGGGCTAAAATTGAGAAAATTTTCAAGTTTTTAAAAGTTTTTTATGAAGCTACTCTTGCTTTTTCTGGGACTAAATATCCTACTGCTAACTTGTACTTTCCTAATGTGTTGAGGGTAAGATTGCTTTTAAAAAGTGAGATGGAGAGCACGGATGGTTTTATGAAGAAAATGGCTTGTAAGATGTATGAAAAATTTGGGAAATATTGGAGTGATTTTAGCATTATTATGGCAATCGCTATTGTGTTAGATCCTAGGTTTAAGCTTCAATTTGTTCAATGGAGCTTCAAAAAAGTTTATGGAGATGGTGTTGATTATGTGGAAGAATTGGCTAAGGTGAGGGAGAAAACTCAAGAAATTTATAACATATATGCTCTTAAACTATCTGCAATTTCTCCAAGACAAAAATATGGAAGTTTACATGTTGGAAATATTGAAGATGCTACCGATGAGTTTATGAACGTAAGTTTCTGATTTTTTTTTTCATAATTATATAAGTTTTTGTTTGTTTCTTTACCTTTTAGAGATTTTAATGTAAATGCTTGTACTATAGGACTTTGATAGTTTCTCTAATGAGCATAGTACTGTGAGTATGAAATCTGATTTGGAGATGTATTTTGAGGAGCAACTAGTGCCTCGTTCAGTTAATCTTGATATTCTTGCGCATTGGAAGGCAAATGTATCTCGTTATCCGGTACTTTCTTTAATGGCTAGAGATATTCTTGTCATTCCTATATCTACCGTGGCTTCCGAATCTGCCTTTAGCATTGGTGGTCGGGTACTTGATTGCTATCGAAGTGCTTTGAAGCCAAATATTGTCCAAGCTATTGTTTGTCTAAAGGATTGGACATTTGAAGGAGGTAGTTTTCTATATCATAATATGTGTTAAGTTAATATTGGTTTTGGTTTGTTTGATAACTTATATTTTTGTTTGTTAATGAAGCAAAAATGGAATCACAATTGGATGAGCTTTGTGGGTTGGTAATGAAGATTAAAGTTGAGGAAGAAGAAGACATATCTAACCCTAGTCCAAGTCCAAGTCCAAGTCCATGTCAAAGTTTCAATCAACATGAATTTAGCTCAAAAGCATCTTCCTCAGCCACAATATTTTAGATTATGATGATTTGTAGAAACTAGAAACTAATTATGATACTTTGTTGTGCTATTTTGCTTTTTTGATGTTTGTTGACTTTTGAAGACTTTTAAGAATTTTGAAGCATGTTTAATTTTATTATGAAATGTGAAGTGAATATAATATATGGGTCAAATGGGTCAAATATATGGGTTCAATGACCTGAAAAAAAAACAGGTTAAATGGGTCATTATCAGGTTGACCCGACCTGCAACAGATCAGGTCGGGGTTTCAATTTTTGACCCATTTAATTAAATAGGTCAGGTTCAGGTCAAGGGTCTATTGACCCATTTATAAATGACCCGAACCTGAAAACGACCCAACCCGGCCTGTTTGACATCCCTAGTTTTATCTAAAAAATATATTTCAAGTTTTAAGTCTAAGTACTAAGTAAGCGGGATAACACTTTTAGGAAAGCTAGATAGTATCTAGTTTTGGTATCAATTATCAAGATCCGAAGAGAGTATTGCTAAGAGATATTTAGTTTACAGTTATTTATTTCAAGTTTTTTATTTTAATTTGTAAGTTTAAATTCCTAATATTTTATAGTAAATTGTTAAGATTTATAATCTTATTTACGTTGCTTGTCATCTTTTATGGCTGTATTTTATTTTTTCATTCTTAAATTTAAGTTTTTCTTTTTGGCAAATAACTAGCAACTTTTAAAATTAAATATCATTTAAAATTAGGAGTATTCCTAGTTAATCAGGAAAATCAAAAAAAAATCATGTGCAACCTTAAAGTTAGATATCCATGGTTTATTAATTTTAGAAAAAAAAATTAAAGAAATAACTATAATCACTCCTTCCCACCAGCCAACATTAGCCTTGGCCAAAAATGCAATAAGGTTACATTACATACATGCCACGATTCAAACATAAACATACTATTGCGTTTGAACCTTGTCCAAAATGCAAATGCGCACGTTTGCAGTCAAGATAAGGCTCAAACCCAATCTCATTGCACTTGGACTTTGTCCAGATCGCAAGCTACGTATATCTCTTCTCTCAATGGAATTATTTCTGAGTAGGGATGGTCATGGGTCCAGGACCCTGTAGGACCCGCCCCGGACCCGCCCCTTTTATAAGGGTCTGGGTCTTAATTTTTGAGACCCGTCGGATCCGGGTCCGGGTCTGGATCCAAAATTTTTTTGACGGGTCCGGGTTCGGGTCCTAAGATGAAGACCCGGACCCGGACCCTAAACTTTTAAATTTTAAATTTTATATTTGTCACTGGATGGGCGTGGAACTGGGAGTGCCTTCTCATTCTCAAATATCACAAAATCCTTGAAAACCCTAATTTTTTTCTCTTCTCCAATCTCGACTTCTCCTGTCCAGTAATCCTGTGCGGCTGTGCGGCTGTGCTTCTCCTCTAAATCCCTAATCCTCCGCCTTCTCGACTTCTCCTCTAAATCCCTAATCCTCCGCCTTCTCGACTTCTCGACATCTTTCTAGTTTCTCTGGCTCTAGTCCTCCGCGGCTCCACCTCTGCGACATCACCATCGCCATCGCCATAGCCATCGCCTCGAAAACTCCAGGTATTCCATTTCTTTGATTTTGTTTAATTTTTCTTTAATTTTTCTTTGTATTGTGTATTAATTTTCTCCATTTTTTGTTCTAGAATCATCTGACTTGTAATATATATGTTGTGGGATCTCAAGAAACTGACTTGTAAATTGTAATATCTGAAAATTTGGGTCTTTTGAAACTGACTTCTCTTTCATTATTAGGGATTTCGTTATACTGTAAGTTTTTGAATACTTATGATTGTTAATTTTTTTGATTTATATGTAAGTTTTAGCTTTCTGTTTTGGAATGTATGCCCTCAGCCCCTCACTGTATCATCTGTATGCTGTGTGTCTGTATGCCCTCAGCCCCTCTTAAATCTATTGTTATGATTTGAAAACGAATTTAGATTTATTGTTATGGTTTTGATATGAAATATATTGATTGAATAGGTGTTTAAATTTAGATTTATAGTCGTATTCGTATAGATAATGGATGAAAATCAATCACAATGTACGTCCAAATCAGTTGCACAACCACAAAATGATTTTGGTATGGAGTCAAAAAATACATTGAATGTGGATGAAGAAGGGTTCATTAATGATAATGTTGATGGTATTCCAAGTTCTTGCACAAAAGATAAGGGAAGGAAAACAACCTCTGAGGCATGGAATTATTTTGTAAGAGAAGAAGTAAATGGTGTGACTAGGGCTGTTTGTAAGCATTATGGTGTTAGTCTAGTAACTGGTGGTAGTAGTGGAACTTCTCATCTCTTGAAACACGCAAAGAAAGTTTGTTCAGGAAGACATTTGAATCTTGCACGTGGTCAAACAACTTTAAGAGTTAAGAAGGAATGTGATGGGTCAAGTTCTTTGGATTATAGTGGTAAAAGCAACCTTAAAGAGTTCGACCAAGAATTTTCGAGAAGGGAATTAGTTTCCATGGTTATTATGCACGAGTATCCATTGTCTATGGTGGATCATATTGGGTTTAGGAGGTTTGTTGAAAGCCTTAATTCCAATTTTAAGATGATTTCTAGGTCCACATTAAAGCGAGATATCATGAAGATGTTTAAAGAAGAAAAACTTTCTCTACATAAATTGCTCGATCATAATGAAAGTAGAATTGCAATCACTACTGATATGTGGACTGCAACCAACCAGAAGAAGGGTTACATGGTCATAACTTCGCATTTTATTGATAAACAATGGGTCTTACGAAATCGCACCTTAGGTAAAATCTTACTTATTTACTCATGTAATCATGTTACTTTTAATTTTATCATTTATCCTTTTAATTTTAATTCTATATAGGTTTTGCTATGTGCCTTGTCCTCACACCGGAGGTGTTATTGCAAAGGTAATGATGGATTGTTTGTCTCAATATTGTTTAGAAAATAAAATATCTGCTGTTGTTGTTGATAATGCCACTACTAATGATGCAATGATGAAGATTTTAATGAATAAGTTTGAGAAAAGGTCTTTGATGCTTGAGGGTGATCTTTTGCATTTACGTTGTAGTGCTCACATATTGAACCTAATAGTTCAAGATGGATTAGGGGTTATTAGTTCTGCGATTGAAAAAGTTCGTGATTGTGTGTCTTTTTGGATGTCAACTCCTAAAAGAATTGAAAAATTTGAGGAGGCTTGTCGTTTTTTGGACTTAGTTAACATTAAAAAACTAGTCTTGATTGTAAAACAAGATGGAATTCAACCTACTTGATGCTTAAAAGTGTTTTGCCGTTTCAAGATGTGTTTTCAAGGTTAAGGCGAGTGAATAAAAAGATGAATTTTGTTGTTCCTAGTGATAAGGATTGGGAATTAGCTGAGCTTGTTTGTGATAAGTTAGAAATTTTTTACAATACAACTAATGTTTTTTCTGGAAGAAAGTTTATCACTATCAATCTTTTTTTCCGAAGGGTTTGTGAGATTAAGCTTACTATGGGTAGGTGGTTACAAAGTGATGTTGAAATTATTAGATTAATGACAGAAAATATGCTTGAAAAATTTGACAAGTATTGGGAAAATATGTGTGAACTTTTGGCTATTGCTACTATCTTAGACCCGAGAAATAAAATGGATTGTGTGGAGTTTTATTTTAGGAAGTTTTTTGATGTTAATGAGGTTGATATGCAATTAGCAAGAGTTCGTAGGTGTCTTGATAATTTGGTTGTGGAATATCAAAGGAAAAGTGATATTGTGAAAAATGTGAATGATGTTGGGCAAAGTAGGAAACGACCTGCACCAAGTTCTATAGACAGTGCACAAGATGAATTTGCTCAATCTAAGAGAACTAAGGTTAGAAAGTTGAATAGGTGTGAATTGGATTTTTATTTAGAAGAAGAACCATTATCGGATGATGAGGATTTGGATATCCTTTATTGGTGGAAAGTAAATACGAAGTATCCGACTTTGCAAAAGATTGCGAAAGATATTCTTGCCATTCCTGTTTCTTCCGTTGCTTCAGAAAGTGCTTTTAGTACCGGAGGAAGAGTTATTAGCCCTCATCGTTCAAGACTTCATTCACAAACTGTGGAAGCATTAATGTGTTTACAAAATTGGATGATGGAAGACATAAAAGGTAAAAGTCTAACTTTTACTGATTTAGTATTGGTTTTGTTTTTGGTTGGTTATCTTATTTTGTTTTTGTTTTTAAAATCTTTTTCTAAGGTTCTTCGAAAGATGCTTATGCTTGCTCCACAGTAATTGATGATTCGGATGTTGATGAAGAACAACAAATAGATGCGATTCAACTAGTACGCTTTAACTTTAATGGATTTGTTTTTATTTACTTTTTCTTTATTGAAAAACTAACTTATACTTGTTTGATATTTCCTTTAGGATCTTGATGAAGTTGAAGAAGATTGATCAAAATTTATTGTAATTTTTAATGTTATGAAATATACACTATGTTTCTCATTTAGTCTTTCATATTTGATTTTTAATCATGTATTTAGACAAGTGTTTTTACGTTTTAGTATTTATTTTGTATTTGAATTTCATGGACTCGAACAAGTATTTGTAATACGATAATAAGTTGCTTACAAAAATACAAAAAAACTCGAAAAAGGTTCAATTTTGACAAATCAAAGATGCTTTGTATAAGACCCATTAAGGACCCATTAAGGACCCTAGACCCTGTCAGACCCGTAGGGTCCGGGTCCGGATCTGAAAATTTTGGACCCTTAGGGTCCGGATCCGGGTCTGGATCCCAAAAAAAAAGGGTCCGGGTCCGGGTCTGGCCAGACCCGCTCCAGACCCGCCCCATGACCATCCCTATTTCTAAGTGTGGTTCGTGTCACGATTATGCGTCCAAATAAAAATGATGTTCATTGGTATTCTGCTGGTGGTGGTTGTTGTAAGGATGTGGTGTTAAAAAAATGGAGGAAGAGGGTTTTGGTGGTTAATGAAAAGGATAAAGGAAGAAGGTTGGAGGAAAAAGTACAAGTTAGAGAAAGCTTGCAAGTCTGAACGGCAAAAGGGAAAAAAGAAACATAAAAGAATGATGGCGTTTTAAAAAACTGAGATCCAAATGCATCTTTACTAGTTACTATCTCAGTAACGAAAGGATAATACATAACACATAACTGACATGACCCACGTATAAGATCTAACACAGAAGTATATGATACTGCAAAGAGGCACCAAATGAATAAATTCCTGCAATTAGATAGGGCTATATGACATAAAAGTTGATTTCTATATTGCAAAATTATTAAAATGATAACACAAGAGATACGAAAAGGATCGATATATGATAAGATTTTAATAGACGGGGATGAAGGAGATACCGGAAGTACTCCTGTGTACAAATCATGAACTGTAACATTCTCATGTATGTGTAGTTATTGGTCCATTGGACTAGCTGGACTGACCATAGGAGGCACCTTCAACTGCTCTTGTGCTTCGGAAACTCTACAATTTTTTGCACTCGCGACATCAACCTCTGAACTAACAGTTCCATTAACTTGATGATCCTCATCTGGTTTATTGTAATCATGAGCATGATTATCTACAAAATCATTATAACCATTAATCATTCCCAAAAATGCAACTCCACCATTGACTACAGTAGGATAAAAGCCAGTGCCATAGGGTAAAGGTTGAACCCCCATCATCCCACTTCCGTTCCATAGAGTACTAGGAGGAACCACAGGAATCTCATAACCACAAACACCATACCCACCGAAAGGATATACGTTACTATAGGCGCCGCCATAGTAATAACCAGGATAAGGGGTGGAAAGAGGAAATTGACCGGGATAATTCACATAGGCACCTCTTGGCCAACTGTTGCTATCTGGGTTTGGAATTGGGAAAAATCTACAGCTACCAAATCTAGAGTTATTTCCGTTATTAGAATTCCTAGTCGCTTCCTTAGGAACGGCCCTCTTAACTTCAACACGCTTACCGCCCAACTCATGATGACTATTTTGCATGAGTTTCTCAACTACTTCTTCAGAATCAAAAGTTATAAACCCAAATCCTCTAGGCCTGTTAGTGGTATTGTCATGCATCACAACTACATCTACAATCTTACCAAACTTCTCAAAATAAGTCTTAAACTCCTCTTCAGTCAAGTTAGGTGACAAACCCCCTACAAAAATTTTCTTGGCTCGTAAGCATTCATCTGTATTGTTAGCTCCCTGGCTACCGTTAATGTTCCTAACATATCCTTTATTTGTATGGTGCACATTGTTGCCTGGTTGTTGCTGAGCAATTGACTGCAGTCCATTTCTTGGTAAAGCTCTTTTCACTTCTACCTATATGACACCAAAACAAATAAAAAAAAATTAATTCAAAAATCACAATGAGTTAGCCCTAATATATTATATATATGTTTTAAAATCAATCCATCCAATGCATTTCTCCAATGACATTAAATAGCTCCCATTTAAATTGAATTTAAAGAATCAAATGACACAATCTTACCCTTGTTAGCTATAACAAATGTTGTTTCTGATTGTGGTATCAAACATAACATGCAACTGATATAATGAGTCAATTTTCCATTGTAATCTTATAAACAAAAAACTACAAATCTTTGACCCTATTTTTACCGATCTAGATGAAACACTTGATGGCATTGGAATGACAAAAGAACCAATTTTAAAACTAAACTCAATTATTTACAATTGTTTATAGAATAGAAAACCAACTTTCAAAACTAAACTCAATTATTTACGAGTTTTCAAAAAATAATGAGTCAGAATCCAAACAAACCAATAAATCAGAACTTACATTCTGCAAATCAAATCAGATTATTTAACCCAAGATTCTACAACTAACCAATAAATTAAAACCACCAAATAACACATAATTATGTACTTGATCACAATAATTCAAATCTCATACATTCCAATTCCAATTAAAGAAAATAACTTCATATACTCGACCTCAAGATTCTACAAATCAAATATAACCTATAGTTTATTTGAACTCAAGATTCTACAACAGTAATAAAAAAATCAAAAGACCAAAACATCACATAATCATATACTCGATCTCAATCATTCAAACGTCATGTACTCTAATTAAAGAAAAGAACATAACAAAACAAAACAAAAACAAAACTTTATACCTCTAAACATATAACCCTAGAAATCCAGCATGAAAAGGGGGATTGATCAAAACTCACCGTTTTACCGGCAATAAAATGGTGATCATTACGAAGAACATCGTCAACAGAACTAGGGCTAGCAAAAGTGACGAAACCGAAACCTCTAGGGATACCAGTAACGCGATCTTTAGCAACATTGGAGGACAAAACGTCACCATATTTGGTGAAGTAATCTTTGAGAGTTGCGTCGGTTGTATCCCTAGATATTCCGCCGATGAACAATTTTCCGACATCAGAATCCGCCATTGTTGTTCAGATCCAAAAGAAATGAGAGAAATTTCTTCTGTTCTTGACTAAGAGTGGGAATACACACTTCGTTTTCGTTCCCTTTTTCTCTCTCAGCCTTCTATTTGGAGTTTGTGTTGATAGCAATACAAGAATTTTGACCAGAACAAAACAGAACAGTAGTCAATAATAATGCGGTCTCGTCGTAACGTAAGACTCGGTACCCCGTCCCGTAGCCCGTAAGCGTAGCTGTCGATAATTGTAACGATCAGATTTTTTTCGTTGTTTAAATAACTACTACTTTTAATTTACACTAATTATCTTTCTATCAAAAAAAAATTACACTAATTATTTTATTTGGTTTTTACACTTTGTTAAATGCACTAATTTACTTTTAAATAATTCTAATGGTATATAATTAAAAATTATAAAAAATTAATATTAATAAAAATAAGATTTCGCTTAACTATATTTTGACAATTAATTGAGAATAAAACATAAATTAAGAGTGATCGATGAATATTATTAAAAAATCAAATGAGACTATTGTTCTGAATCGGAGGGACTATTGTTTTTTAAAAAATTTCGTTAAAGTAGTCGTTTATTATTATAATATTATATTCCCTCCATTCTTTAAAGAAATTTACAAAAGAATTGTTAACCGGAATTAAAAAAATAGAAAATGTTGAACATATTAATTTATTAAATAATAAACTTGATGGAGTAAAAGTGAGAACCATAAATATTAAAAAAATATTAAATGAAAGTTAATGGATAAAAATATAGGGACCACAACTATTAAAAAAAAAATTTATAAAGTTTGTGGAAAATATATGGAGACCATAAACAATAAAAAAATATTAAAATGACGACGTTAGTGGAAGATATGTAGAGACCTAAAACATTAAAATGAAGATGAATAAGCTTAAGTATGTCCAAAATTTGTGATATAAATAAAAAGATTCTTTACGAAAACAACAAATATAACCCAAAATGACAAATAAGAACAACTTTAAGGAAACATAGGAAGTACTAGGCCCGGTCCTATACAAGTGCAACGTGTGCATAGGCACAGGGCCCACCCACAAATTGTAGAAAAACTAAAACAGCCTTATGAAATCCATATATATTAAAACGATAATTCCTCTTCCACGCATAAGTCTGAGAATATGGGAAACTACTCAGCATCGACACTCGCGGAAGATCTGTCGTTTCTTAAAGTGATGCAAATCAAAGAATCATGGTTTAATTGAAAGAAAGTTAAAAATCACATTTTTTTTATCAAGACTTATTTTTAATCTTGTTAATATGGGGAATTATGGTGTGTTTTCTAATTCCTTGATTATTATAGTGATGCAAATCAAAAAATCATGGTTTAATTGAAAGAGTGTGAAACACAGTGTTTCATGGTCTTTTTTTGATTAATCTCCATTATTCAATCATTAAAAGACGTAAATTAATTGTATTTTCATTATAAAGATAACAACTTTGGTGTATAGGCAATGTTAGTATGGACTTTGCACTCAAATAGGAGTACGAGGTTTCATAGCTAGTACATTAGTACAAAGGTGCGTGTTGTGTATGATGCTTTACGGAGTCATAAGTTACGTGGTAAGAATATGCATGCATAAGTGCTTGAATGAGCACCTTGGCACAATAGGTTGGCGAAAACTTCCTCGAGTTCAGATGGAAGATTCATTTAATTCTACTTGGAATTAACTCTTACTATATAAAGAAGCATGCTTAAAGCCCTAGCGACCCGTTTGGTAGGTGGTAATAAACGGTGGTAATGGGAATAAAAAACTAGTATAATTTTAGTTGAAAAATCTCTTAGACTACCTTGATGGTCATGCTTGTCTAACTTCAATCATCTCATTTTCTTCATAAAATTTATTCCAATGCATTACCATTAAGAGATGTGGTATTAGGTGGTAATGGAAATTTATAAATAAAAAAAAAACTTTTTTATGATCAAAGTTATATTACCATGGGAATGATATGAAACTTTTGATGAAATTTTATACTATAAATCATTTCTAATATTATCATTTAATACCACTAACCAGACAAGCTATAAATTCATTAATCCTTCTAACCTAGACATAAGCACAACCCTTCTTCTCCTTCCTTTCTCTTTTCATGGTCTAATGCTTCGTATGAGTTCTCCATTAAACTTTATTATTATTCTCTATAATCAATAAGGCTAGCAACCATCAACAAGGACATACTATTAGTTGGGTGAACCTTGTTGAAGCCTTTTATTTTATTATTACATAGTTTCTAATTAAATTATAGCTAATTTATTAATTAGAGTAATATGTTGCGTAAACCATTGTTGTTGACATAGTTATTAGAATTCCGATTGTGATCTACGATTTTACGATCTAAATATAGGCGACCGATCCAGATCGTAGGTAGGATCTTAATGTGGAAGAATCGTATGATCCTACCTAGCTCAAGAATATAAGTGGTAGAATTATAACACAATTTACGATCCAACGATCCGATTCTACATGGCTACAATTTCAATAGTAAAAAAATTTTCATATGATACAGATTTCACTTACAAATATATATATTTAAAATTATTATATTAATACCTATGTAAAATTTAAGTTTTTCTTGATTTACAATTTAAAAATGATTATTAAAAGCATTATTTTCAAAACTTTATAGATGAAATCAAATAAAGTTTTGCTTACACTTTAAAACTTCAAGAGAACAAATATAATTGATAATCAGTAATAAAAAGCACATTGATACATATTTGTAATTTCCCATGATCCTAAGATCCGATTCTACCCATTTCAATCTTAACTCCTCAACGAATTTAGGTAGAATCCTTATTTTAGGTAGAACTTGACCATGTATATGAATTTCTCTCTCCTTATTTTTTACAACCTAATAGTTTTTCTTCCTCTCTCTCAGCGTAGTGTTTCATTAACATTTATTGCAACAAAAATTAATTTGAACTAATCATTGGCCATTCACATCCTTGATTAAGTTATAACCTAGGTTGCACTAAAACAGACACGGACACGGACACGGACACGACACGGGTACGGGAAAACGCCAACTTAAAAATGGCGGACACGGGGACACGAAAATGGTAATATAATAAATATATCAAATTAAAGATAATTTTACAATCTTTCATTTGATATATGTAAATAAACACTTTAAAAACATAAAACACACATAAAATGCAAATAAGTACCAAATAAACAACATGAGTATTTAAAAATAGTCATACAAACCAAATCAAAGAAAACCAAATAAATAGGTAAATTTAAGATTTAAAAATCAAGATTAACAAATAACACATTAACAATTTAACATTAACAAATAACAATTAACAAATATTCAAAGAGGATATACAAAAAAATCATGAACAACATTTCAACTTTTCAAAATTCAAATTACAAACACATGAACAATTTAACATTAACAAATAACAATTAACAAATATTCAAAGAGGATATACAAAAAAACCAAAAACAACATTTCAACTTTTCAAAATTCAAATTACAAACACTAAGATTAAGAATTTAAGATTAACAAATAACACATTAACAATTTAACCTTAACAAATAGCAATTAACAAATATTCAAAGAGGATATACAAAAAAATCAAGAACAACATTTCAACTTTTATTTTTATTTTTTTTTTCAAAAAAACGTGTCCTTGACTGCTTGTCGTGTCCCTTGTCGTGTCCATGCCGTGTCCGCGTGTCCGAAAAAATATTAAAATATTGGACACTTCATTTGGCGTGTCGGACAGGGATTTTCGCGTGTCCGACACGGGACACGCCAGTCTAGAGAAGTGTCCGTGTATTCTAGGCTATAACTATTCATGAAATTTTAGGAGCAAGTCTTATTTTAGTAGTGAGCCTCCTTCAGACTTGTAAGTTATTTATCTCTTTTCCTTCCTATTTGACTTGTCTCTGCCTATTTTTAAAATTCTACTAAGGTATAAAAATCTAATTTGTTGTTGAACCTTTATAACCATATATTAAGTTTATCTATTACATAAGATGTCTTTTATTAGATGTCCATTCTGAATAGATTTATAGACTTTTAAATAGCTAAAACCCTAAAGACATTCATACATGAGGAGCGGTATTAAAGTGTCCATCGAGGTCCACATGTGAATAGTCTCACATCGAATAAAATAAAGTGATACCCCTTTATAAATTTGAAAAGTAATAATTACTATTTTCAATTCGTTTTAATAGGGAATATTCTTCATACTTGTAAGTGAATTACCTTTTTACTCTTTATTTAAATTGCACGAACTCATTTCATAATTAATCACTTTAAATTTATGAGTAGAGACATGATATGCAAACTGCAAATAATTTAATCCAATTCATTTTATTTGGGTTATCTCTTTAATTTCAATGTAAGCAAAAGCACAAATTACATACATTTTAACGCGTGTGATATTCAATACTTATTTGGTCATGTTACTAATATTTAAGTTTTAATATATATTAATACTTAAACAGAAGATTTTAATGTAGGAAAAATTATTTTTAATAATCTAACTTTTTAATAATTTTTGTAAATTAATTCTAACTTTTAATTAAACATTAATAATTTAATTATACAGGGTGTTTGCTAAGAATGCACTAAGATAATCTCTTACACATCGCACAACATTTTGTTCCTTACCTAGAAAATATGGAGTAAGCGGTAGAAGAATAACAAAAAACCTAAATTAAGTACATGAAAGACGAAATTATCTTTCCTTCTGATTCCATTTCTTACTTCTGACTTCTTCCTTCCCCTTGTTCCTTCTTCCTTTTAGCTGAACGTTCTGTTCTGCTTTTTATTTCTTTTTTTCTTTTCTCTCTTCCCCTCTCTGGATTTGTTTCAAGTGTTTTATTTTATTTTCAAAACTTTTTTCCTTTTTTAATTTTATTATTCCTTTGTTATTGCTTTTACTTTTAATTTATGGTTTCTTAGTACTTAATGTCACGTTTAAACCATTTTTCCTCCTTTTTATTTAAAAATATACCTTTTATCAAATTTTTACTTCTTTTAATCTTAAAAGAAGATGATAAATTATTTTTTTTTCTTTTTTAAGGGATATTCAAAATATCTAACAATTTCCTCTAAAATTGTAGACGACGATTTTAGATGACCTACAGAAAATGCGTTCTACTAGTTTTCATAGTCCTTAATACAATTTACGCTATTCACCCCGTTAACCAAAATAATTTAAGTTATATATTTTATATTTAATGATATAAAATTGATTACATCATTATGATTAATAATTGTTCTTTCTGTTATACGATTTAAATCTTCTGAGACTTTTTCAGTCTTTTTCTTATTACTATTTTATCGGACTAATATTTTGGGTTGGATTTAATATAATAATAGCGTTTACAAGTGTTACAAATTGAAAATAATTGTATTGTTATAAAGTTTTCATAACAATTATTTCTTGGTTGTCATAAAATTGTTAGTTTATTTTTCAACTAAAAAAATATTACGAGGAAAATGTTGCCCGTAAGGGTGTCAAACAGTGTGCTTGTTGGATTAAATTAGCTACCAACAAATCATATTTTTTTCATACACTATGTTATAGCTATGATGTTTTCCTTCTATTAGTTGTGATCTAAGTAGAAAAAGTGTGCCCACTGAAGACTTTTATGATTGGCCATCATTATTAAGGTGACGACATTTATTAAAGTAGGCAGTTAACAGGGATTAGTCCTGCCCTACTATTGTTCGCATTTCTGCTCTAAATGATTTAGTCTTATTATTATGACCGGTAAATTTTTAAAAGATTATAAATTATTTCGTTATATTTTGAATGTTGTTAAACCAATCAGTGTTAAATTAATTTGTTACTATTATTTTACGAAATGGAATTGTATTACTATGTTTTTGCTTATTTTTGTGTACTTTATTCTGTTGTTCTTCCATCTTATTTTGAAGGTTAATCTAGGAGAATCTCGAACAAGGATACTTAGAAATAATAACGAATAAAATATTTTTTAATTCTATTAATTTTTATCCCACTACTAAACCTTTCAAACCTTTCAATATAGTTTTATTTGAATATTTTCCTTCTATCTCAAGTTGAATCATTTTGATTTGTTTTTTTTTTTTTTTGTCAAACATCTTTCTTAAACATATATTTTGTACATGAAAAAGCTTAAAATAATATAATAAGTTTTATGCTTGTGTTACTAGTAAGATCATAGAAAAGTAATAAATAGTTTAGTACACGATTTAAAGGACACTATTATTAGATAAGAGTTTGGACAGAAAAGAAAGTAAATAAAGGAAAATAGTCCGGGAGAAGAAAAAAGCAAGAATAGAGAAATAAAAAGAAAGTAATTTCTTGTAACATTTTTCTTTCAAATCTTTACAATTTTAAAAAGGTTGAAATATTTACAAAAATTATTCATCCAATCCTTTTAAATTCCCTCTCTCCAAATCTCTTTTCTTTTATTTTGTTATGTATATAAGAAATCTTTCATCTAAGATCCTATATCTCAGGATCCTTTATCCCTTTAAATCTCTTTCTGTTCTTTTTTCTCTCAAACACACTTTCACTTTTACAAATGCCTCACAAACACTATCTACATAAACATGAGAATTAAGTTAACATTTATAAACAATAAGCACAAATACAATGTAAAATAATATCAATATCACCGTAATCAAATATTTTGATTACTCACACATAACAATAATGCCTTAACCTTAATCTCAATAGATTAAAGCCAGCTACATGATCACCCACACTTCTCGTGCTTTTACTATGTGCTAAGGAGCAATACTAATCTTTCAAGCACATATAGTATAAAATATTAATTATGTTTTTTAATAGCTACACATCTTCCTTTTATAAAAAACCTTTTAAAAGAAATTCTAGCTATTTAAAAAATGGAGGGTATTATCAAATTTGAGAGATTAACTTAATCATATCTTTGTTAGGTTTAAACTTGGCTTGTAATGGCTTGGCTTTCCACATGCTAACAGCAACCTTTTCTTCCATGTCTATATTTTTCTCAACACTTTCCCATTCAAAGCATTGTATTAGTGATCCTAATGTCAATCCAAGCACTCTCATGGCCAAATTCTCACCAGGACAAGCCCTTCTTCCAGCGCCAAACGGCATGAACATAAACCCGACTCTATCACCTTCAACATTTTCAAACCTTTCAGGTTTGAACTGGGTTGGGTCATCCCAAACTTTAGGGTCATTTTGGATGGCCCATAAGTTTATAAATAGCATAGTTCCTTTAGGAATATGATAGCCTCCTACAACACAATCTTGGGAAGACTCATGAGGAGGTATAAGAGGAGCAACGGGATAAAGTCTTAGAGTCTCCTTTATTATGCAATGAAGGTAAGGAAGATGTTGAAGATCATGTTCCTCAATCAATCGATCATGTCCTACATGTTCCAAGATTTCTTTCCTTGCCTTGTCATAAACTTGAGGTTGTTTCAACAACAATGTCACCACCCATTCCATTGTGCTAGAAGTCGTTTCAGTTCCCGTTAAGAATAAAATCTGGTATAAGAGAAACAATGCATAAGTTCAAAAGAAGTAATAAACTACAAGTGTACTGAAATGCAAAGGTAGGCTGATGGATGGAAATAAACTAGCAATAATCGAACTTACATGTTCCAATTAAGACAATATACGCACAATTTTCATAAAATACAACAAACCTAAAAATGACCAGTAAAGATAAAAGATTACAAGTTCGCAATATTAGTAAAAAGTAGTGATAGTTATGGAAGGGAGTCCAACCAAACTCATGGATTTATTTTGTGGGGATTCAAATATAGATTAGAGTTTGAAAATTTTAGATATAAAATTAGACACACTGCGTCTAATGGGTCTAAGATCTTATATTGATTCTTAATAAATCTAAAAAAAATTTAAAAATTTTTTAATATGATTTTTAGGTCTAATTAAGTCTAAAATAAATTTATTGTTCAAATATAAATCTTTAATGATTCCAAATAATTAAAAATAATTCTTACGTAAGTCTAAATTAAATTGATTATCCATTAGGTCATGGGGCGTGGACCTAGACGAGGTGTGACTAGGTCTAGATTTATGAGTATGATAAATTAATAAGAATAATAATATTATAGTGGTCCCACTAAAGAGATGCAATCTTAACCATTAATTTTTGTACTATGAAATGTAGACCACAAATTTTTCTTATTAAAGAAAACATCAAAAGAAGGTAGATAAATATCAAAAGTAGAAATAATTTTTTTTCAAAAAATATATTTTAACACAAGCTATTAAATATTTGTTAGTAACCGCCAATAATCTAAAAATCATCTGACAATTTTATAGATTAATTTTATTTAATTGTTATAGTATTTGACGTATTCGTCATTGAAGGTGTTCAAAACAGATACAATAAATCAAAATTTACTACATCTTGTAACTGAATCCAATTTGAACCTACTTTAAAAATGATTTAATTTATACTAAACAAAACACAATTTCAAACCGACCCGAAATACCTAACCCGAAATCAACCCGATGACTCGAATGAACACCTCAACTCGCCATATCCATATTATTTTAGTGTATGCCAACATTAAAAAATAAAGTATCAAAATAATAATTATTTTCAATTGACAATTACATAAATATAACAATTAGAAAACACGTTCTAAATTCTACTATTAGATTGGTTCAAAATAAAATTATGTGAACGAAATTTATATAAAACTTTGATAAGTAGGGTGAAAATAAATGGGAACTTAAAGTGGGAGCCTACCTGAATAAGGCCTTTGATAATATACTCAGTAGAATAATCAGGATCAGTCTTCTGTAGTTCAAGCAAAACCTGAATCAAGTTCTTTTCACCCTTTTTAATTCCATCATTCATTATTTTCTTCTGTTGATCCACTAATTCTTGGAAGAACTGATCAAGTTTAACAAATATATTCATACATCTTTTCTCAAATTTCTTATGCAACCCTAAATACTTGAAAAATGGGAATAAATCTCCAGCACTAAATGCCCCACCAATACCCAATAACTCTTTAAGTAGCTCTTTAAATCTCTTCCCTTCTTCACTTTCTTCTATTCCTCCATAAATCCTCTTCCCTGCAAATTAGTGTCAAAATTTAAATTAAATTGACAAAATTTTAAACTTAAAACAATAAATTTGATAAGAAAAATAATAAGGGATAAATATTTAAACTCAATTAAATTCTTAGTCATGAAAACATTAATTTCACACTAAGACAACTATTATTGTTTAACCTAAAGTAAAACTTGCTTCTGTTTTCATCCTTTTTTTCAAACACTTTTGAGTTTTACACCAATTATACGTTTTGCTTTTAACCTTTCATGACTTATCTTTAATACTATAAGTTAAAATATAATCAAGTGAAATCTTGTTAGATTTGTCTTAATGTAAGAATTATAAGTTAAAATATAATCAAATTTTCATAATTTTTAATCAGGTATAATTAGAGATATTAAGCCTAAAAATATTACCTTAACAAATTAAAAATAAATAAATAAAACTAGTAGGTTGAATAGATAAAAAAATAAATGATACTAAAACAATAGATAGAATTTTATTAGATTGGTTTCAACTTTTAACCTCAATATACTACAAATATTTTGTTGAAGCGCCCATTAGGGCATTACTACTTGTCGTCACCCTTTTCTATCCCCTCCTAATAAAAATACGAATTTGTTCCTAAACTTTAAGAATTTACAAATTTGCCATTAGAGTTGATAACTTTTCATTTTCATTTTTTTTTAATTTTTTATTATTATTTTTATTTATATTATTATTGTTATTATTATTATTATTGTTATTATAATTATTATTATTATTGTTATTATTATTATTATTATTATTATTATTATTATTATTGTTATTATTATTATTATTATTGTTATTATTATTATTATTATTATTATTATTATTATTATTATTATTATTATTTAAATAAAAGTAACTTAAAAAATAAATTAATCAAACAAAAGAAATTTTATAAGACGAAATTAAAAAAAAAAATTACCAGTCGCACAAACCGTGCGACTTGACCTAGGTACAGTCACACGTTTTGTGCGACAGGTAATTATTTTTCTTTTTTTTTTAAATATATATATATATATATATATATATATATATATATATATATATATATATATATATATATATATATATATATATATATATATATATATATATATATATATATATATATATATATATATATATATATTGAATTTCGACTTATAAAATTTCTTTTGTTTAATTGATTTATTTTTTAAGTTACTTTTATTTAAATAATAATAATAATAATAATAATAATAATAATAATAATAACAACAACAACAACAACAACAACAATAATAATAATAATAATAATAATAATAATAATAATAATAATAATAATAATAATAATAATAATTACATTTAAAAATATAAATTAAATATAATAATTAAAAAAAAATAATAATTTAATAATAATAATAATAATAACAACCACAATAATAATAATAATAATAATAATAATAATAATAATAATGATAATAACAAAAATAATAATAATTATAATAACAATAATAATAAAAAATAAATAAATAAAAATAAAAATTTATAAAAAATTTATATAAAAAAAAAAATTCCAGTCGCACAAAACGTGCGACTTGACCTAGGTCGAGTCGCACGTTTTGTGCGAATGGTTTTTTTTTTAAAACTTTTTTTTTGAATTTCGACTAATAAAAATTCTTTTTGTTTAATTACTTTATTTTTTTAAGTTACTTTTATTTAAATAATAATAATGCTAATAATAATAATAATAATAACATTTAAAAGTATAAATTAAATTTAATAATTAAAACAAAAATAATAATTTAATAATAATAATAATAATAATAATAATAATAATAATAATAATAACAACCATAATAATAATAATAATAATAATAATAATAATAATAATAATAATAATAATAATAATAATAATAACAAAAATAATAATTATTATAATAACAATAATAACAATAATAAAAAAAAAATTTTTAAAAAAAATTCTAGTCGCAGGTTTTGTGCGACTGGTTTTTTGTTTTTTTTTTAAATTTTTTTTTTAAATTTCGACTTATAAAATTACTTTTGTTTAATTAATTTATTTTTTAAGTTACTTTTATTTAAATAATAATAATAATAATAATAATAATAATAACATTTAAAAATATAAATTAAATATAATAATTAAAACAAAAATAATAATTTAATAATAATAATAATAACAACCACAATAATAATAATAATAATAATAATAATAATAATAATAATAATAATAATAACAAAAATAATAATTATAATAACAATAATAATAAAAAATAAATAAATAAATAAATAAATTCCAGTGGCACAAAACGTGCTACTGGTTTTTTTTTTTTGTTTTTTTTTTTGAATTTCGATCTATAAAATTTCTTTTGTTTAATTAATTTTTTTAAGTTACTTTTATTTAAATAATAATAATAACTAAAATAATAATAATTATAATAACAATAATAATAATAATAATAATAACAATAATAATATAAATAAAAATAATAAAAAAATAAAAAAAAATGAAAATGAAAAGTTATTAACTCCAATGGCAAATAAATTTTTAAATTTCAGGGGCAAATTCGTAATTTCATTCAAAGGGTGACGATTAAATAAAAAGGGTGGCGACAAATAAAAATCGGATTAAATAAATTGTCTCACGTTGAGAAAAAGAAAAAAATATATAATTTTATAATATTAAATTCAACGGTTAACCTAAAAATCAACCCTCAAGCCATTTAGAACTTCCCTTCTCTTCTTCAAATTGTGCATCACGAAGGTGATAAGTAAACAATAAACAATAAACAATAAACAATAAACAATAAACAATTAGCATAAAAAGGTTTGAACCCTACCTGCAATCATCCTCATCATAACATTATTAGTTAACTCAATCAAAGCTGGTTTAATCTCCAACATCTGATCTCTTTTTTCATATATTTTCTTGATCAACAATCTTACTTCATCAGCTCTTATATCACCCAACAGATTTAAACGATGTGGTGATAAGATCTCAGTCGCCGCAATCCTACGGTGGTGACGCCATAGTTGACCGTATGGGGCCCACAATAAGTTTGTATAATTATACCCAAGTATCTTAGCGCCAATAAGACGAGGACGGTTGGCAAAGATGATGTCATTGTTCTGAAGACAATCTTCAACAGCAGAAGCTGAGGACACCAGAAGAGTGGGCCGAAAGCCCATGTAGAGATAGATTACAGGCCCATATTTGTTGGAAATTTGGGCTAAGGTCCGATGGATTTGGGTCGGGTTTTTTAAAAGGTAGAGGTGACCTAGAATTGGAAGGGTGGGAAATGGGGTGGGTGGTAGGTTCTGGAACTTGTGTAGGATTCTTTTGGTGATTATGTAAGAAAGTATGAAGATGATGGAATAGTATAACAAGTTTGTATCCATTATTTTTTTGTTTGATTTTATTTTTTAATGAAAGAATGTGTATTATGTTTTGTTTATATACACGTTCATTTATGGGACTTGAGTTAGGAAGTAAAAACAAAATTTGATACGGTGAAGAAATAACAATCAGAATGCAAATAATTGACTTGTATAATTGCAAGGTAAGAGTCTAGATTTCAATGACACCAGAACCATCCTTGGTTTTACTTTTCCACATAAATATGTGTAGAGTTTAATCTGGAACTTTCAAGTGTCATAGATACATCAAACACGAAGTCCACCTAATTACTCAAATGAATCAACCCGACTCGATTATAAATCAATTAAAATTGACCCGACTAACAATCCAATCGACCATTTGCATTGACAGGTCTATCAATTGATGATTAAATCAATATAATTTAATAAAATCCATAACCAGAACTATAATGGAAGTACAAGAGTAGAAAATTTTTCAGATAAGAGGTTTAGATCATGTGATTAAGAACACACAAATTCTTTTATGAAACAATTTCATCCAGAAACATGGCTTATATTTAAAACTTTTAACTTATGGATTTCATGTTTTGAGGTCGTCTCACTGCAAGACAGTAGCATTATAGTTTTAAAATGAAATCATTTCTATTGGTTAATTCATGTATATTTAATATATTAAATTAATCACTGATCAATTATATAAATAAAAAAATTATATGAGTCCGTCTCATGGTGAAATGATCTTATACAAGATAAGCTGCATAATGACAAGGTCTCATGCAAGACTACGTGTTACAATTTACATGCCTAAAAAGAAACGGAATAGTAGAATAAATTTGCAACTGCATTGGGAGACACGAGTCAAAAAAGTTGGAAGCAAGAAGCCAAAATAGAATTGGTCTAAGGACCGGAGCAAATTGGAACCATTTTATACTCTTTACAAGTTGATTGAAAGCAAACAATTCAGCCAAAAAGGATTATTACCTTTCATTTCATCACTTGTGAAAGCAAAACCTTTATACAAGTTCATTTCCTGTACATGTTAAAAAACTCAGAAAACATGGCAGTGAAATCAAAAGAATTATTAAGCAACATTACTGAGAATGCTTGTTTCATCATCGTTATTTGATGAGCAGATGAAACATGGACAGAACGTCTTCGGTTCAACTACAAGCCATCGGATAAAGCAGGCACCTTCAACATTTAAGAGTAACGTGTTAGTCGATCAGCTGTACATGTTTCCTCCATATCTTGTGTAAGCAGTCCTTGCGAATGCTTGCAATGCTACAGAAACGGAATGATCTTCAGCTTTCCCGCTTCACAAGAGGCCTTTTGAAGACATTCATTATTCTACAAGTTTCAAGAGCTTTGACATCAAGTTGTTAGATGATTATTGTACTTTTTTCCTCTGTACAAGGCTCAGTAGGAAGTCCGTGAATATATGCTCATACTCTGGCATCTTACCGTAACCTGCAGATACCATAGCATACAGATTAGTTTCTTTGGCATTGTCCTTGATCATGGGAGTGCAAAGATGAATCAGAGCTCACCAGGAAAGTAGTTTATATCAATAACATAAAAGTTATCGCGGGTCCCATATTCGCGTATAATGTCTAAATTGAAAAGCTGGAGACCCTGAATAAATGTACAACATAAGTTCCTGTTGAATCATATGGACAGAAATGAAGAAAATATCGCATAAGCGAGATGAAAACTATTTACCAGTCGATGTCTTAGTTCTTTCGCTAGTTTTTCCAACAAAGGTCGGGGAGGTAGCTCTGCAAGGAGAGAACAAAGTTTGTTAAAAAGGAAATGGCGGGCAGTTGCGTAGAATGGCAATACTGAATTAGTAGATAAGTCTTGAGACTTTACCAGCAACATTAGGATCTAAATCGGCATCATCCGCTGATGCAACCGCACAAGAGACTCGTGGGAAGCGATATACACCACTGGTTCTTGACAGTTGACGTTTAGTAACATTGGGGAGTGAGAACCGCCTCACCACTTTAATTGCTTCTCCTACAATAAAAACTTTAAACAGCACGCCACCTAATGCATCAAATGCAATGGACGCAGAGCGTTAGAATTTCAGAAATAGATTGCTGATGACAATTTTTTTAGAAAAAAAGGTTGTGAAGGCCATTCTATTGATATACCATGATTTACAAACTCCTGCAATACGAGCGGTGGTTCTAGCTTTTGTAGAGAATACTGATCATAAGCAAGTGATAACTCGTGGGATTTTGCACTGCCATCAGCGATTAGTGGCTTCACAACTGCAACATCGCATGCCCAACAATTTTTTTTATCATTAGCCAATTAGGGAAAACAAAATGTTTTGTCTATGATGTTTGTTATATTCTATTGTTCTTTATTCATTCATCATAGTCAGTGTAAAACGGAAGGTTTTATACTTTTTCGGAGTATTATAATTCTGTGAAAGAGAGAATACCCGATATACAAGGCACAATATACACAAAATGCTTTTTTCCAAGTACAGCATTACATCATACTAAAAAGCTTGAAAAATTCCAAGTGTCACAAGTAAGGAGAGTTTGCCAAATGGAATTCATTTATTGGCTAAAGAAAAATGACATGGAATTTGATCTTAACCAATATTTCTATCATTAAAGTATCTTTGACTAGCATTTATTTATAGTTAAATTGAGTAAAGTAGAGAATATAATATACTACATAACATATTGTTGACAATTTCCAAAATTACAGAGTTAACTTATATACATATAACCGTCAAAATTGAGTGTTATTTTACTGCATAATATCTCTGGCTTTATTTTTTTTATATCATATATTTGTATATGTCGATGGTAAAAAAATCGGACATTGCACAAATTTCTACACCAGTATATGTATATTATTAATCTTCTAAACAAATACAGATTAGTATTATTATGTGCAAATATTATGATCTAGATTGACTAACATACCAAGCGGAAGGTTTAACCTTGCCTTGGAAACTTTTAACGGAATGGATAACGAATCCTTTTTGATAACCAATTGTTGGGGGACATCAACATTCCCTGCAAAATTCATCATCAAAACTTTAATTGAAGGGAAAATACAAGTTGTATAACCAGAAAATTAGCACAAAGAATAATGGCAGAGTAATAAAATTTGCTCATGATTTAATTCAACTAACCATAAGTGTCGGAGAGGTTTAAGTCAGCAACAACCTGCAGCATTGACTGTCGATTGTGTAAATGTTGTATGGCAGCTGGTGGATCCAACACGGTTACTTCAGGATGTGTTTGTCTGTAATCCTATAGATATATACAATATGCATAAAGAAAATATATGTGTGTGAACCAATAGTTGCATAAGATAGCAGATAGATCTTCAAACTATCACAAAACAAAGTTTAATAAAATATAAGACAAATTAGAGCAGATAAAATTTAGGTGTTTGGTATGAGAAGCTGAAATGAAATGCAAAGCGAAATCTTAAAGAGGGATAATCGAATAATAAGTACTATTATTAATTGTTTGGTACAAAGAGGGGTAAAGGTATGAAAATGGTGAGATCGAAGATTAGGAGGATGAGTATGCTTGTTTATAGTTACCTCCCATGTCATCAGCCGGTCTACCTTCTCTCAAGCCCAACCCATTAAAGCTTAATGCTTACTCTCACTTTATATTTTCCTTTATGAACTGGCCCAATTAGAAATGGCCTCTCAAAGAGACCGTCTCTCACAAGAATTTGTGTTTTCCTATTTAATTCCTTTTTAACCCTTTAAAAACAGCTAAACAGCCCCTTAAAGTGAAGGGCATGATCACCAATATCAAAGAGCACCATCAGGAACAGGAAGAAAGTGGATAGCAAAAACAATATAAATTGAAGTAAGATATTGTATTATAATATACCCAAGGCCCAAAGTTACTGAACTGATCAAAATAAAAGTCATTTAATGGAATCCAACAGCAGAAGAGACAATTTTGTCAGTCAAGATTCAAGAATGGGCATGAAATATATAATTACACTTCCGAATATAAAATGTTCATCTGAGCTGGAAAACATTGCTACATTGCTCAGATTATCAAGAAAGTTTTAATAAAAACAGCCATTTGTCATCACGTAACTTAAGTGAGCACAGACATGTCCCAACGAGAGAGAAATTAAAGAAAATAAAAAAAAATTGAAGTAAATATAACATCGAACATCTCATCATCATCATCGCACCTAGTGTATCGCGCTCATAGGAATAACATTGAACATCTAAATGAAGCATTTAAAGTGATTGTAGTCATATACAGCATCACTCACCTCAAGAACCTGCTGCCAGTCCTTTCCAATTAACTGCATCAAAAATTACACACATACAACATGGCGTTAGCTATTTGCTTCTTTGAAATTCACATAAACCAAAAACAAAGATGACCCAAATTTTCAGGTACTTGAGCATAGTGTAAAGATGCGGTAACGGCCGCGATCTCGATAACAAAACGATAATGCGGTAATGAAAGTGATGCAGTTATCTTAACGCCTAAATATTGGTCAAAACCATAAGATATCCCTTGATACAGCCTAATACGCGATTTTTTTTGCACCTTTACAACACAGGGAATATTGGTTCGTTTATTTTGAAAACCTTTACACGAGAATGACACGAAGCGATGCGGCCTTGTTTTTACACTATGTACTTGAGGAAAATAGATCAATCAACATTCGCATAAATTAATAGTTGGATATATGCAATTCAGAAAGTAAAAAGAATAAATCAAGATAGAGATCAATTACCTTGTGCAATACAACGTCAAATGGACCTTGTTCAGATAAAGGTTTGTCTATATCAATAGCAACAAATGTTATTCCCTTCATCCTGCATATATCAAATGGAAAATAACAAATTATGTGTTGAAAATAATTTAGGCATAAAAAGACCATTAATATTATTATTAATGTTAAAAGGACAAGTCATAGTGGTATGCTACAATTCAGGCAGGATGGAACTTATAAAAGATATAAATACAACTCGTTTTCAGACACCAGATGATGATTCAAAATTAACAGTGGAACCTTTGGCAATGTCAAAAGCAAACTCATTCTCACTCCACATGTGATCCAAAAGGTATATTAAAAAATCTGCGTACGAACTGATTTAACGTAGACACAACTACCCCAGATATTTAGGTAGAGTCATGAAAGAAACTCGTCAAAAAACGACAATTTTGCCCATAGTACATGTCACTTAATTATATATACACACCCATATATAATAAAAACATTTCTTAATCGTGTATAAAGTATACTAGTATAGTAGTAGCAACTTTATGATCATCTACATGTTTCCAAAAGAAAAGGATCTAATTTCTACATTCAATGAAAGGAACAAAATTATTGTATAACCTATCAGGCCACCTAAGAGTAGAAGACTATTGAAATGACATGTACCATGAATAAGAACAAAAATGGGAAACTAAAGGGTTAAATCCCCAAGCTCCACCAAGCTACTATAGCATTTACAGATAACAAACAAGTGGTGCATAAATAAAAGCATAGCATGTCAAGATTGTCAACAAATTATTAGAGTATCTTCCTACATATTTGGTAATGAGGGCCCAAACCTATACAAAGATATAAAAACCTTAGAAAGGCTTTTGTTTACTCACTAGTCCTCCATCAAAGTTTGCTACAATTACTATTTTTGTACGTCCTGCTTAATTTGCTACATTTCATTTTTTGGAATAGCTCCACCATTTTCTTTAAATTTAATCCATAATTTTTTTTTCTCTCTAATAATGTCATTCAGACAATCTAGTAGCAAACTCAAAGAGAACAAATGATCACTTCAATCAATACAAAAAATACAATTTGTCTTTTTGATTATCTTGCATAAAGATGTCACTTCAATTGAACATTATCACTTGCCAAAAATTTGGTGCAAATCCATACAAAATAATTTTTCTTTAAGAGTATTGAATCAGGAGAATCTCAAGCTTTTGTCCATTATTAAATCAAAAACAATCAAGAAACTAATTAGTTTTCTTATTACAAACAAGGAAACACAAGGAATATGTAAAAAGAATTAGAATAGTTTGATTCCAAATCCAGAATCCTTTAAGAATCCAGTTTGCTTTCCATAATCTTCAATTATGTACTTAAATCAAATAGAATAAAAGCAATCCAGGCACACCATAAGTATTAATTAATTTTCCCCATCCTAATTTTTTATTTAAAAAAAATATCATTGTTTAATCAGCTTCCATCCAGATTGCATTGACACAATATTAATTACCCATATGTGATTAATAGCCTTTCTCATGATATTAATAAATAAATACCAATTGTACAGGTTGCCTGCTGAATATTCACTTGTGATCTTTAGCAAGCAGAAAAATAGATAAAAATATCATTTTTACCATTAAAGGTTCAATCTTAAACAAACCTCTTTGCTATGACAGGAATCCAACCCAAAACTCCATAAAGGCCACCTAATACCATTGTCAACGGGGTGGAGCAAAAATTGTTAAATTCTTTGAAAATCCTGTATAATTTAACAAATTGATTCTTTTTCTAATAACTTTTCATCTATAAACATTTAACAATATGTAATTTAATATAAGACACTAAATTTTTTCGCAGTTAAACATGTTAAACATAGTCAGATCCTCATCCTCCCCTATTGTGTAATACACCCGAGACCCGACCCTCAAACCCCAAGAAGCCACTTAATTCCATTATGTAATACACTCGACACTCAAAAACCCGCAAAGATGAGAGTCATGTAACGACATTTGAGCATTGCCATGACTGTTACATGATCCTGCGTTGCTAAAATCACAACCGAAACTACATTTTTCACCTACCACCCACCATAAAGGAAAAAAACTACAGTAACTTTCTGACTGAAAACGACATTATGTATCCTAGCAACTGATAAATATGATCTTAAAAATCATGTATATTTCCTGAGGTGAATATACTCATAATTGATTGGAAAATACGTCCCGAAATTGAAAAACAGAGATTAAAACCAAAACCAACAAAATCGGATCTCATTAGACATGCACGCATTAATCAATCAGAAATTTAACCATAAATTAAAGAAAAAATATTTTCATGGGGTTAATTAATCAATTTAATTGATTTAAATGACGATAGAAATTCGTAATTTTAAAATACCTAGCGAGAACCTCAAGCTTGGGTTGTAAAAAACTCTTGGTTTTCTTTGATGTAAGAGCATATCCAACAACGAGTTTTGAAGGTTCTGAAAACCCTTTAAACATCAGCGCCTTTGTCTTGTTTTCCTCCTCTTTTTCTTTTTCTTTTTCCTGTTTTTCCTGTTTTCTTTCCTCCATTTTTAATTCTCTTTTGTCCTCCATTAATACCATCATTCTCATATCCTCAACCAGCATCATGACAATATTAAAACGTTGTTAAAGTTTTAATTGAAAAAGATGGATTTCAACGTGACAAGATGGGCATTAATTAACAGTTTTTTTGCAAGATTTTTAACAAATACATAAAATAAATGGTGGGATGTTGTGAATTTTCTGGAAAAAAGATGAATAATGAGAGATGCCAAAGATGGGAAACGATACAAGAAGGGGGTATGACGGAAATGGAGGGTTTATTTATAAAGGAAGAGAGAAAGCGGGGTGGTGGGGGTTCGAATGAAAAAAAATGTGTTTGGCAATTGCTGGATGACAATTACGCATTAAATATTCAATCAAAAACTAAATTCTATGAGACGATCTCATTGAGAAATGTATTTTACAAGTGGCCCATTAAATAAGTAATAAACTTCTTGTTTGAAATTGTCACATTGAAAAATGGTCTAAATAAGTAATATTCGATTGGGAATAAATGGTATCTGATATAATCAATTAGGATATTTCGTTTTAAATATTTGATTTTAAAATTATAGGTAAAATTATGGGTTCGGGAGGTTGGTTTATTTTTCCCAATCCTTATACATCGCCACCCTATTTATTTTATCGCCACCCCCCAACCCTAATGAAATTACGAATTTGCTCCTGGACTTTCGATTTTGCCACTGGACTTAAAATTTCCTATATATATTCCAATCTCACTAAACAACTCTTTTATCACACTCAAAAAACAAAATTACAACATAAATTTTTTGGAGCAAAAACTAAGAAATTATATCCGCAAACAATTAATCGAGGTAATTTTTTTCGAATTGTATTATTTTAAATTTTTAAATTTTTTTTTTAAAAAAGGGGGATTCGCATGTGCTATTGTGCGACTGAACCGCGATCCAGCCACGGTTTTCATGCGACTGAACCGCGGTTGGCTCGCGGTTTTCCGGCGTCTCCCTATTATTTTTTTTCCCGTTGTTTATGAATAGTTATTATTAATTTTATTTATTATTATTATTATTATTATTATTATTATTATTATTATTATTATTATTATTATTATTATTATTATTATTATTATTATTATTATTATTATTATTATTACTGTTATTATTATTATTATTATTATTATTATTATTATTATTATTATTATTATTATTATTATTATTATTATTATTATTATTATTGTGATTGTTATTATCATTATTATTATTAAATTTTTATTTTTGTTTTAATTATTAATTTATTTTTTTAAATGTGTTTATTATAATAATAATAATAATAATAATAATAATAATAATAATAATAATAATAATAATTATTATTATTATTATTATTATTATTATTATTATTATTATTATTATTATTAACTTTTATATATTCTTTTGAATATTATTTTTATTATTTTTGTTGGTGATGTTGTTGTTGTTGTTGTTGTTACTGTTATTGTTAGTAAATTTTCCTTTAATTTTATTTTTAAATATTGTTTTTGTTATTAGTGTTATGATTATTATTATTGTTTGTGTTATTATTGTTATGATTATTATTAATGTTATTATTTTTGTTAATATTATTATTATTATTATGATTATTGTCAATGTAGAAAATTAATTATAATAATATTAATGATAATAATAATAAATATGTTGTAACATTATTTTTGTTGATAATGATTAGTTAAATATTGTTGTTGCTAATCAATTATTGTCTTTTGTTCATGTGGTTAATTTAACGTAACGTTTGATTATGTTTATTTATTAATAATAGTTAATTAAATTATCAAAAATTGTAGTAAATGGCTGGTAATCAAAGAAAAAGAAATGGTTTTTTTAGACACTTGTTGAGCGGTAATAGTTCTAGGTCTACCCTGCGCTGAGGGGACCTTCTTGAGAGGGGGGTAACGAGTTCTGCTAGGAGGGCTAGGCAGGAAGAGGCTGCCAGACACAGTGAGGCCCAACGGTGATGACCAGGCTAGCAGCCTCCAGAGTAGTTGGGGGTTTTCTAGTGATGATGATGATGCTGATGTTGTTCGCCCAGTGGACTGGACTGTTGTCTGGGGGTCCGACGGGAGATTCGCACGTACCGGCCCTAGTTCTTCGGGCGCATCTGAGCGCGCCGGACGTAGTCTCGTCGAGAATGAGCCGCCACGGAGGAGCAGGCGCTCACAGTCCGCTGGCACGGACTGGTTAGTCACATCGCCCCAGCTCGAGGGGTCCACAGATACGCGCCTGATACCCAACTATGGCGGGCACATTGCTAAAATTATTTTTGACGGCTCTGAGCGTACGCCTCCGGTTTTGGAATGCCGTTGTAAGAAGAGGCCGTTGGAGGCGATCATGGGACTGAGGGATATGACCGATGCGTTGTACGATGTTCTACCTGCTACTTCCCTTGGCCGTCTACCGTACGTTATGCACCAGCACATCGACTGTGCTTTGATATCGGCCTTCGTGGAGAGGTGGCAGTCAGATACGAACACTTTCCACATCCAATGGGGAGAGATGACGATTATGTTGCACGACGTGCAACGTATATTGAGCATTGGTATTGAAGGTTCTCCACCGGCTGAGCCTTTTTGGAGGGGGAGTGGCAGGTCGGTATTACCAATCTATTTGGGGAGCCCATGTCCGAGCTAAGGCGGAGAGGGGTATTCACCAGCGGCTGCGTCAATGTTGCTGAAGTGATGCAGTTGTGTCACTGGTCCCAGGCTATGGATATCCAGTCGACAGCCTACTACATGGCTATTGTCGGCTCTACCCTGCTGGCGGATAAGACCAGAACTGGCATGCGACCTCACCCGATACTAGCAGTGAACGTCGATCAAGTTAAGATCGCCTGGGGTGCGGTGACCCTGGCCGACATGTATCGGCAACTAGGGTGCGGTGAATAATGATTTACACATCACCTTACACTATAGACTATCTAAATTTACAGCATCTTTAGCGGTATTATTATGTTGTGGTGGTTGTAGCCCACATAGTTTATTCCAAAGCATAATCCTACGCCTAAAATGTGTTTCTATATGTTTGGAAAAATTGTCAACTGCTTCTCTCCAACGTTGATGGACTGGCGGCAGTGGGGATGAATCGTCGTTCATTAATAGTTAAACAAAATGATTTCCATTCACTCAACATATATGTATAACTTTATTTACACCATGCACGCCTGGTGCTTTCCTTAACGGAAGAACCAAACAGTTGTATTGCGGATTACAATCAACAGAACCATAATAAGCAATGCTAATGTTAAGAAACGTTGCTGCAGAGTACAATGCCATCGGTGCATCTATCCAGTGAATATAAGAAGCAGGTCCATTGCCGTGTGAACCAATTTTGAATATAGCATCGTCTAACAACTCCTGCGATAGATAAAAACTTAGGTATTGTTCTCTATTCATTTACATTTCCATACACATAGCACGTCTTAGAAGAGGCCATGCCTCCTCGCCTCCCAACTCTGTGGCGGCAATAGCTCTAAATCCACAGTTAAGATTACCTAACACATCAATCCAATCAAACAAGTAAGGAGGAAGAATGTACGGGATGTGATTAGGCCATGGAAACTGTGAAAAATCACGACCTCCTGGTTCATCTGCAATTATTGAAAATAAAGTTAGTAAGATTAAGCTGTAACAAACTAATTTAAATAACGGAAAGGAAAGTCATGTACCGTATAAGCTGAAACTAAACTTAATTCCAACTGAGGATTACGTTTCTCGACCACTAGATCTCCCGTGGGATGATGATCTAGACCCTCGACCTCGAGAAGATGATCTGCTATATTCAAATGCGCTTTTATTTCTTCTGAGGGTTTTGCTTGTGGTTGGTCTTCCCTTTCTAGGTGGACTCGTGTAAGGCTCAGGTATATCGGCTCCATCAGGGTGTATTTCATACTCAAGTACCTGAGACAAGCTCAGGTATATGTCATCTCCTACCTCTGTGTACGTCAAAGTACTCCAGCATGGATGAATGTCATCCAAATACAATGCACCTTGTGAACCGATGGACATATATAAATAACAAGCACACGACAATCCATGGGTGCATTGAACTACAAAACCGCATTAATTAAGTACATAATCACCCAAATCTAACATACGGTTATGCTGAAGCCGCAACTGCTCCAAGGCATAAATAGATACGTGGCGATATAAAGGTCTGAAGAAATGTTGGATCCTGGCTTGCTGGTTTGTAATCTGTGCGTGTGCCCTTTTGAAAAGGGTATCAAATGAGCTATTACTGCTACCAAAATAATACTTGAAAGACGAGTGTTGGCTTTCAACTCTGCTGGTAGTCTGGTTACCCATGTGTAAACATTCATTGGTCCACGCACGCACAAATTTCTATCTAAGTAGAATCCATGTTCCAGCCAAATACCAAACGACCTTTTTGTTCCCAAACGACCAGGTATTTACGATCGCTTGCCATCTCTCTTCAAATTCGTCGATTGTAGAAATTTCAACCAAGGGGTTCCATCTACTTTTCCTGAATACTTGCCCTTGTTGATTTCTTTTCCCGCCACACAACTTGTCCACCATGTTCTCAACGTCGTTTGCAATATGCCAAATGCATAACAAATGCCGCACATCTACATTAAACACAACATTGAACGTAATTAAGACAAATTCAATATATAGAATGACAATAATTAATCATTAAAACCTTTTTACCTGGGAAGACGTCACGAATAGCTGCAGATAAACCCTCGTCTCGATCGGTTACAATGACGCTAGGCGTCTGAGCTGTGCCGAAAATATCTCTCAATCCCTACAACACCCCCGAATACGACACAAGCCGCCTCATCCCGCATCAAACAGAACGTAACCAAGAAGTTGTGATTGGTTGGCGTCATTTCGATCACTTCACATAGTGGCCACTTTTGTTTGTTTGTTTTGTACGTTGTATCCATCAACACAACATACGGCCACGTACGTATCATTTGGATAGAGGTAGAATTTGCAACTAATAATCTGCTCAATCCCCCTTCATTATCCAAGTCTGTCCAAACCACATAATTAAGTTCTGTGGCCATATAAAGACAGTGTTGAAGGGGAGTCCTACATTGATCCTATTTGCCCTTACATGACCATCTTTGTGCACTAAGAATGGGTGGTTATGTCTTCCTTTTCACTAGGAGACACCCTTACCGTCCAAGGTCTTTCTCCTGGTTTACGACTACTTGCTACAATCAAAAATTTGCACCCGCAACTTTTAGAACCAGGTCGGGCAGTATTATTTAGATTATGTAAATCACCCCTAATATTACCATAGCGGTGAAATCTTAAATACACACCAACTCTAGAACGTCCTTCTTTTTTTTAAGCACGTGTAAATTGAAAACCAATTGTTATTGCCATCGCATCGACCCAACTATATGTAATTCATCTAAGGAATCAAATTCTCTATTTGTAACAAAGCTACCGAAGTAATTTACGTTGTCTCCTAAGTTTTCAAAGTCCTGCAAATTTGAAATATGAAACAAACCATACATTAGGTCATTAAAAAATTATACATAAAAATATTAATAATAAAAACATTCAATAATAAATAAAAATTATAAATTACTTTAACAATTTACTTAAATAATTAATATTAAAATAATAACAATACAAAAAATATAATATAATAATTGTAATAATAATAAAACAGATTAATATTAAATAATAATAAAATAATAATAATAACATATAATTATAAATTATTGAAATAAATAATAACAAAATAATAGTAATGTTAATAATATAAATTACTTACATTAATAATAATAGTAATAATGATAATAATAATAATAATAATAATAATAATAACAAAAATTAATAATAATAATAATAATAATACTAAAAATAATAATAATAATAATAATAATAATAATAATAATAATAATAATAATAATAATAATAATAATAATAATAATAATAACAATAAAAAAATACAATTAATATTATTAATAATAATATTATATTAATAATATTAATAATAATAATAATAATAATAATAATAATAATTTACTAAGACGTATAATAATTTAAATAATAATGTAAATAAATAAAAAAAATAAAAAATAATAAAAAAGAAAAGTCGCACAAAAACCGCGAGAGGACCACGGTTCAGTTGCACAAAACGTGCGACTGGACCATGGTTCAGTCGAACAAAACATGCGACTGAACCATGGTCTACTCGCCCAGTTTTTGCGACTTTTTTTTTTAAAAAAAACACACCGGTTCAAATCGATTAAAGTACGTACCGCATCCGATTCATAGTCGCTTTAGTTAGCCATAGATAATCGATTCCAACTAACAGCTTGTTTAAAATCAAAAAACGTTTTTAGAGAGATAGTACCGTGTTTGAATTCGTATATCATACAAGGGCACGTCTGAAAATTCAATATATATAGGGTCGCGATTTCGGGATTAAAGTGATAATAGTGTTATTAAGTGCGATTTACTTTGTTAAGCAAGTTTCAAGTCCAGTGGCAAATTCGTAATTTTTTAAAGTCCATGGGCGAATTGGTAATTTCATTGGGGGTGGCGATAAAATGAAAAGAGTGGCGATGTTTAATAATACCCTTATTTTTTTCCTGAAAGATGCGGACAAATCATACTCGTTCTCCCAAGGAGGGAGTAAAGAGAGATACGCGCAATCGAGAGACCCCCAACTAATACCCTTATTTTTTGGGCATTAATGTTACGGCAACTTAAATTCCAAAAGTACAATGCTATTTTGTGGAATTTTAAGAAAAAAATATTACTGTATTCTTATTCTAAGGAAAGAATACAAGGGTAAAAACGAAATTTCATAACTTAACGTATGATCTAACGCTTTTAGGGCATTAATGTTACGACATCTTAAATTCCAAAAGTACAATGCTATTGTGTGGAATTTTTTTTTAAGATTTGGTACAACTGGCCTTTTGAAAAGTTCGTTACTACCATGTAGAATATCCCATAATTTAAAAATCAATTTTTCAAATTAAGTTTGTATTTGAGAATAAGTAATTAATTTCTAATTATAGTCTTCAATCATAAAATCGAAAAGGGTAATTTATCTAAAATGCATTAATTTTTGCTCGATCCATTGAAACAAACCCACCTAATGATTAATTTTAAATAAATTCACATATTTGGTATAATTGTTAAAAATAAACTCAAATATTATTTATTCCTAATTGCGTGATCACAAAGAAGCTTTGAAGATGGATATTGTGTGTTTATTTTAAACAAATATATCTAATAGGTGAGTTTATTTAAAAATAAAAAATATATAGATTTATTTCAGCGGATCAAACACTAATTGGTTTATTATCGACAGTTTCCCTTATTAAAAATGAACAATTTGAGAATGACGAAGTTTAGGTAAACATTTTCAAATTATCAACTTTAACTACTATTAAATTAGGGATGAAATTGACTTAAGTCTAAATTTGAATTTTTTAATTTACCAATTGCTAAATTCCAATTAATTTTAGACTTTCAAGTGAAATCATATTTCTTAAATACAACATAAAATCTAGGAAAAATTATCCTGAATAATACGAACTTTCACTGATTTTCCAACAATAATACAAACTTTCAATTAACCATGAATAATATGAACTTTGATATATGTTTCCCACTGGCATACCAATTTACCTGTTACCGGTAAACTTACTCATTCTTTTTAATTTTTTTTTGCTGATAAAAATAAGTAAAGGAAACAGAAGCAGCTTCTTCTCCCTCACGCAGCCACTGCTTCTTCAATCATCTTCCTCAAGCTCGTGATTTCCATTGATTCTTCTCCCTCTCGTTCTCATGCATCAACTACAAAGATAACATCTCATTCATGGTTAGTTAATTCTTCTCAATTGCAATATAAATCCCTAAATTTTGTTTTAATCCCAAAAATTAGGGCTTGTATCCATTTAGTCGAAAATGGATGAAATTCTGTGTCCATTTACTCGAAAATGGATGGATGTTTGTTTCCATTTTGTTAATCCATACATGATTATTGTTTGATGTTGATTAAAAACGTTTATGCCTTTGAAAATGGATGTAATTTACTGTTTTTATCCATTTAGTCGAAAATGGATGAAATTCTCTATCCATTTACTCGAAAATGGATGGAATTTTGTTTCCATTTTGTTAATCCATACATGATTATTGTTTGATGTTGATTAAAAATGTTTATGCCTTTGAAAATGGATGTATTATATTGTTTTTTATCCATTTAGTCGGAAATGGATGAAATTCTCTGTTCATTTACTTGAAAATGGATGGAATTTTGTTTTGGTTTTTTCAATCCATACATGATTATTGTTTGATGTTAACTAAAAACGTTTGTGCACTTGAAAATGAATGTAATTTAGTGTTTTTTGCTTGTTTTTAGGCTAATTTGAATGGTTCAATTACTTTGAAGTTTTAGTATGATGGGGTATTAAAAAAAGGAGCTGTGGGCTTTGAGTATGTGTATGGTATATGTAAAACCATCTCCATAGACCTAGTCACCTAGATAAGATGTCATTTTTTGAGTTAGAAGGAATTGTAAAGGAGGATCTTGGGGTAAAACATGAGTTTTGTCTTTGGTATCAATTACCTAATGCTGTTAGCTTTTTGGAAGGGTTAAAGAGAGTTACCGATGATATTTGTGTTGGAAAAATGACTGAAATAACTGTTGAAAATAGAGCATTATCTGTGTATGTAGTTAATGATAAGGATAATGAGATGTTGGTTCTAGAAATATCAAAAAGTGGTACTAAAGATAGTGAAGTTTTGTCCACTTTTGGGAATAGGAAAAAGTTGACCCCTAAGAGAGCATCTAAGGCAAAACAATCCCTTAGTGAAAGTTGCATACCTCTTGAATATAATTTTTCTGAAGATGAGCCACAATTTGGTAATAGTGCTGAGGTAAGTGATGAAGATGCATATGAGGAGGATGATTCACAAGATCTTGATTATGAGCTATCGTATGAGGATGAAGATGAAGATGAAATTTCGGAGGAGCTTGTGCATAGTCAAGATTTCTCATTGTCATTCGAAGATGTAGAGCAAGTGGGTGATTCTGTTTTGAAATTGGGTGAGTGTAGTAACACACAGGGTTTATCTGAGTATGAAAATAGTGATGATGAAGATGAGGATGCTACTACCGATTTTAGGAAGTTCAAATGTATTGTTGGGCAAGTTTTTAGCACCCCAGTTGAATTTGAGGAGGCGGTAAGGAAATATGCAATTCATCAGGGAAGGAATGTAAAATTTTATTTGAGTGACAAGTCTAAATTGAATAAGCTTGGTGTAAGGTGTGTTGATGGTTGTCCCTTTAAGCTCTACGCCAGTTGGGATAAAACACGAGCTTCCTTTATTGTCAAGAAAGTTAATGGTGATCACAATTGTCAAAGAAACATGAATTCTAATCGTCAATTCAAAGCTTCTTGGTGTGCAGATCAGTTACTTGATTTATTCAAGTCAAGGTTCATGATAATGAATCATGGCAATGGTTCATTTCTGAATTAAAGAAGTGTGTGCCTCATGATGATGGTAAAGACTGGATAGTAATATTAGATGAACATCAGGCACACACCCTTCTTTACTGATTTAGCTATTTTGCATTTAGTATACTGTGCTGGATTTAGCTGGATGTTGGATGTTGTGCATAGTCATAGATTGAAATTACCTACATTCTGCATTTACCTTGAAATTGATCAACCCCAAATCAGAAACATAACACACTGCATTCTGCATTGTGCATTCTGCATTCTGCATGAAACCTTAAACATTGATCAACCCCAAATCAGAAACATAACACACTGCATTCTGCATTCTGCATTCTACATGAAACCTTAAACATTGATCAACCCCAAATCAAAAACATAACACACTGCATTCTGCATTGTGCATTCTGCATGAAACCTTAAACATTGATCAACCCAAAATTAGAAACATAACACACTGCATTCTGCATTGTGCATTCTGCATGAAACCTTAAACATTGATCAACCCCAAATCAGAAACATAACACACTGCATTCTGCATTGTGCATTCTCCATGAAACCTTAAACATTGATCAACCCCAAATCAGAAACATAACACACTGCATTTTGCATTGTGCATTCTGCATGAAACCTTAAACATTGATCAACCCCAAATCAGAAACATAACACACTGCATTCTGCATGAAACCTTAAACATTGATCAACCCCAAATCAGAAATCAGAAACATTGATCAACCCCAAACATTGTGATTCTGTTCTTTTTTATTTTCTGGTTGGTTTCTTTGTTTGGTAGGCTGATTCCTTGCACATGATGAGGCCATTTTGCCAACCCTTCCATCAGTTATAATTCTGCATTCTCATGAAAATATTGAAATTGATCAAAATACTTGTACAGAGCATTTTGAGGGCAGTCCAGCTGGAGCTTCCAAAAGCTGAACATAGGCATTGTGCTAGGCACATCTACGCAAATTGGAACAAGTCATTCAAAGGAGAAGAGTTGAAATTACTGTTTTGGACATTTGTCAAAGCATACAACTTAGCTAATTTTGAGGAAGCAATTACTGAGATGGAGGATGTTAATCCGGTTGCTGTTGATGCCTTGAGGAAATGTGGTCCTCACTTGTTTTTTAGATCTTTTGTCAAACTAGATGGAGAGTGTGATGTTATTTTGAGCAATATGGTAGAAACTTTTAACAATTACATTATGAATGCTAGATCCCATCATTTAATAGATATGCTTGAAGATATTAGAACAATGCTAATAAAGAGGTTGGCTAATAAAAAGGAAGAGGGATTGAAGAAGTGGAAGGGTTTGTTATGTCCAAAAGTACAAAAAACGTTAGATTTAGAGAAGCAAGAAGCAGCTAAGTGCACTGTCATTCCTTCAACATCAAGTAGCCTATTGTATGGATGTTTTAGAGGTTGATATTGAAAATAGAACTTGTACTTGCAAGAAATGGGATTTAAGAGGGATTTCATGTTGTCATGCAGTTGCATCTATTTTTTACTTGCACAAGGAGCTTGAGTCATACGTTGATCAGTGCTACACTAGAGAGGCTTATTTGAGAACCTATGAAGGAAACATCAATCCTTGTATTGGCGAGAGGCATTGGCCTAAAATTGACAAACTGATCGATCCTCCTCCAATTAAGATTGGTCCTGGTAGACCACGAAAAAATAGAATCAAGGATCCGCATGAAGATCCTAAATAACCAGGAAAGCTCTCAAGCCACGGGGTTCAAATGACATGTGGCATTTGTAATAAGGTTGGACATAACAAAAGGAAGTGTCTGGAAAAGGGTAAAGCGGTTGAGCAACCACCTCCATTGAAAAGAAGTAGAGGAAGACCGAAAAAGATTGTTGATGTTGCAACCAACACACTAGAGTTATCCCATCACAACGTGTCTGCACAACCTAGTTCTTTAGGTAAAGGCAACAGGACAATTAGAACAGGGGAAGGGAGTAGAGGGGGTAGAACTGGTAGTGCAAGCGGAAGGAGTGGTGTCAGTACTGCTAAAAGGGGAAAGCCTAAGAAGAACCCTACTGAAATAATATCAACCCAAGCATCGATAATAAAGAATTGATGTTGTAATAATAAGTGTCATTTTGCTGCTCTTTTGGAAAACATAACTTTTTTGTATGTATTAAGTTACCATTATGGTATAATCTATGGTTTAGAACATTGTTCAAATTTTACATTTTGGAAAACATTTTAGCACTTTTGTGTGTAAGGAATGCTTATGTATGTAAAGATAATTATTGAAAATATTGCTATAAGATGTATGAATTGAGGCTATAATTCTTGAATCGAAGAAACTTTGTTACACTTTTTCATTACATTAGATTTTCAATACATAAAATTCCATTACATAATCAAATTCGTATACTTAGCTTAACATAAATAAGAACAATACAAATAAAAGCCATGATGCAACAAGTACAAAACTTAACGCTTTTTGTGCATTTACATATTCAACAACTTTCAATTTCAACATAGCTTCACTTTCTTTCAATTTTGCATTCTTAGCCTTCAATTTTCTTATTTTGTCAATCAACATAGCTTTCTCTTCTTCCAAACAAGAAGAAATTTCAATTGTATACTCTACATCTTTTTTCCACTTAAAAAATTTGCAATCTTGTGCCTACATTTCAAACCAAATCATGAAACCCTAATTGATAAAGAAATTCAAAAATAACATAAAACAAAATAAAGCTATTGAAAAAAATAAACTTACTGGCCAAAATGCACATCCATAAAACATCTCACCAACCCTTGTTCCTTTTTTGACTACTTGTAATTTAGCATGAACACCATGTTTACATAAAATAATTCCTTTTGCAATTGATGTTCTAGATTGAGATGATGACGAAGGAGAATACATGTTAAATATCAAATTACTTTAGAGATTAAAATGAAAATGGTAAAAAAAATTAAAAGTTGGAAGAAGTGATTAAATTGGAAGAGCAAAGTGAGCAAATGAGGAAGATGAGGCTGCTGAAAAAAGCTGTCTATATACCCATTAAACTGATGAAGAATTGGGGAATTTGCCGTTTCTTCAGGTAAAGAACCGATCAGGTATGCCAGCGGGAAACATATATCAAAGTTCATATTATTCATGGTTAATTGAAAGTTTATATTATTGTTGGGAAATCAGTAAAAATTCGTATTATTCAGGGTAATTTTTCCTAAAATCTAAGATAGATACCGTGCAAAACCCCTAAAATGCCGCCTGGCATCCCAAACGTGGGTTTAAGTGTTTAACAATGGCCATTAATTTTTGGTCATAACTATTTGATCAATTAGCAAAAATCAAAAATCAAAAATCAAAAGAAAATAAACAAAATGTTTGAAGAAGATACTTTCTACGTTGCAATTTACTTGCAATATTTGCTTTTTTATGCAGTACAATACACTAATTCAATCATTAATATTTCTAATTATATATAATAAAAAATTATAAAAAATTGATATTAATAATCTTTGTAAGAAGACAAATCAAATAAAATCTTATTTAACAATATTTTAATATATAAATTAAAAATTAATTATAAATTAAAAATAATGAATAAATAATATTATTTTTTTAATATTGCAACTAATTTAAAACGTGAAAAAAGTACTAAATAAAGCCAAAAGCTTATTAGCCGGAAGAGGTAGCGGACTACCATTGATTATAAATATAATGGGCTAATGGCCATTGTTGGGAAGTGCCCACTCACCCCAGAAATAGTGAAGCCTCATCTTTCTACTTACACCTTGTGTTAATAGCTGACGCGCTTGGTGTTTACCCAAGTGAGGGACACTTGGCTTGTCTTTTCGAATGCCTCTTTTAAGGATTTTTTTTTTCCACTTTTACCCTATATAGAAAATTTTATATACTTCGTTCGTAGAGGTGTTTTTTCGGGTGATCGAGTCGGTTTCGGACGGGTGTCATTCGTTTCGGTTGCATTTCGGATCGGTTATTTTTTGGCTGTGTGTTACAACGGGTCACACTCGGGGCGAGTCGGTTAGTCACGGTTCGGTTGGAGATCGGTTATTCAAGCCATCGGGTTAGCATCAGTTCGGTGTCGGTTGAATTTCGTGTCGAGTGTTAATTGGTGTCGGGTTGTCATCAATTACTAATTGGTTTGGTTTTGTCGGGTACAGATCGGGTTTGAGTTTTTTTCAAAAGCAAAATTCAGCTACGTATTACTAATTACTATCGATTGAATCAATATCAAATTAAGTTGTTAGTCAATTTTTAATTGATGACAAGATTTTCTTTATTTAAAGCAAAATAGTTAAAATACAAATTAATTAGTAATCATTATTATTTTGTTACTTTTACTTGTTTGACCGGAAATTAAAATTATAAAGTTCTATCAATATTCATCTAATTCGATTAAAAGTAGTTAAATAAACATTGACCATTGATATTAACTCTAAATATAGGAAACCATGAATTTATAAAATTTAATTTATTAAAATATCTAACACTTTATTAGCTTAGCAAATAAGATGATTGAATATGAGTCTATCATAGTTCTATGTTAAAAATTGGTTCAGGTTTACAGTAGTTCGATCTAAAATTCGTTCGGGTTAAGTCGATTTTAGCCGGATAGAATTCGGTTTCGAGCATGATTCGGGTCGGATATGACTCGGGTCGGTCATTATTAGGTTCGAGTAATCTCGGCTAACGGTTATGTGTCGGTTACAGCTCGGGTTCAGCTTTCCCATTTTCGGTTGTCAACCGGTTCGGGTACTGTCGGTTCGATAAACAAAAAAAAGGAACACTTTTTCGGGTCGGTTTACTTTCAGTTTCGGTTCGGATTTTCGAGTCGGGTCACTTTTGAACAGCTCTATTCGTTCGTTGTGAAATACTTCCTCCATTTTAATGACTTTATCTTATTTTATTTGGGTACGTTTTCTAAGGCATATATTGAAGTCTTCATATTTCTAACGGTGCATAACTAAAAATTATAAAAGTTGATATTAATAATTTTTTCGTTGAGACGAATTAAACAAGATTCCACTTTACTATGTTTTAACTTATAGATTAAGAATAAAATACAATTAAGAGTGAACTATGAATTGTGTCAAAAAAACCAAATGAGACAAAGTCACTTAAACGGAGTAGTGTTTGCCACATTTGACTTTTTACGCAATTCAATGTATCAGTTTGTTCATTTATATATTGAGTTATATAATGAAAATATGCGATGAGACGATTCAAATTAGATCCCACATGACTATATTTTCTTACACATTAATCACAATATATAAAACAAGCTTAAACGATGAATAATGCCCATAACTGAAATATAGCAAATATTTCAGAACAAAAGAAGTATATTTCATTTTTCATAATACTTGCTATATTTTTTATTTTTTATATTTTATTTATTTCACAATACTTGGTGCCTGCTACATTTCATAATACTTATTACACTTTCCCTTTTGATCCATTTTACAATACTTAGTATATATTTCTACTTTATTCATACTCATGTCTTATTAACTCTTATACTTTTTTCATTGAAAAAAAAATAATTTTGTCAACCAATCATTTTTCTTAGGTAAATTATCAATAGTACCCTTGAATTTTGGCACTGTATCAATGGTACCCCTAAATTTTTTATATTATCAATGATATCCTCATATTATTGAGCATTTTACAACCGTAACTTTTTTTTAACTTTTCTCTCTAAAACCGTTAACTTTCTTTTATGTTTTGAGTTGAAATATAAAAGAAAAAGAAAAAAAGTTAACGGTTTTGGACGATTTTAGACGTAAAAAGTTTTAAAAGGTTACGGTTGTAAAACGCTCAATAATACGAGGGTACCATTGATAATAAAAAAATTTAGGGGTAACAAAAATAAAGTGCCAAAACTCAGAGGTACTATTAATAATTTTCCATTTTTAATACTTGTGTCCAATTAAAATGGTGCATGTATTTACAGAACATAGGCAGTTCATTACTATATACTAATAGAGATAAATAAGATAACAAATGAATCAAGATAAGTTGTGATTGATATATTGATTGCCTTGAGAATATATAGATAAGTATATTGCAATCACTCAAAGATTATTTTATTTCATGTAATCTTCATTATGAGTATCCCTTTTATTATATGTTCAAAATTACGAATAATAGGAAGTATTACTTAGAATAATATAACACTTTTATAATATCTACAGTAATCTCAGCTATTGATTAATCATGAATAATCCCAATGTTGAGGTAACTTCCCAGAGTATACTCGGTAGTCAGATGACTTTCTATGATAAGTTTTATTTAAAAAAAGATAAATTAAAATAAAAATGTCAAGAAAATGTTAAAAAGATTTTCTGGATTTTTCTATTATTCGGAATTTTCTATGTAAATTTTTTTAATTTTTTTCTAATTTACATTAATTTTCAGTTTACTTTTTTGGTAAATTAATTACCTATTATAGCAAGTCATCGGATTACCCGAGTATACTATAGGCAAATAACCTTTAAAATTGAGTATTCATGGGTTATAAATAGATGGAATTATTGTAGAAAAATCATAATATATTGGATTATTCTATGTAATTTTTCCAAAATAATATTAGACATATATATGACTAATATTGATACTTGGAATGAAACAAAAGTAAAATTAGAAAGAAATAGAAGAATTGATAAAGATTTGGAAGAAAGAATTATGCAAGAAAAATAAAGGTGGAAACAAGTTAATAAGGATATTATTCGTTGTGAAGTGTCTTTCGAAAAATTATTTAGCTTTTTGTGGAACTAATGGAAAATTTTGTGAGGATAATTATAAAAAGTTTTTGGCAATAATTAAAATGATTGCAAATTTAATTATGTAACATCATGTTAAACACATAAAAATCATGAAATTCACCTTAACTACCTTGGCTCAAAAAATCAAAATAAGTTGAATTCTCTTTTAGCACATAATATTAAACATTCTATGATTAAAGATTATTAAAAAAGTAAAATATTTTTCTATTATTCTTGATTTTACCCTCAAATGTTTCAATAATTTATCCAATACTTTTAACTATCTTGTTGATAGTTGCATTTGCGAAAAAAAGTTTTTAAAAATAGAATTCTTGGAGACATATTTTAGATGTCAACAATGTCACAAAAAAGGTTATATAGTCTAGCAATTTTATTTATTGAGAAAAATATGTTAGAACATATCGATGTAAACATTATTATTAATGATTTTGTATTTAGAAATGCTTGTTAAAAGTGTTTTATTTGAGTAGTTAAGGATTGTTATTCAACTTTTATTGTTCTTTTCATTTGACATAATATTAGTAGCAATTTTAATAATATTGTAGACCAATGAGAGTTATGATTTAGAAAATTAGTAGAATTAGAAAAGTTTCTATTATTAGAAAAGTCATCAGAAAAATTAGTGATTCATTAAAACATGTAATATTAGTTCAGATTGTGTTATCTTAGATTATTGTTTGTCCTAGACTGGAATTAAGGAATAAGGACTATTGGTTAGGGCTGTAAATGTGGTCAGAAACCTGTTTTACCGACTTGTTACCGACCGATACCGAACCCGTTTTTGACCGAATACAAGTGACCAGATACCGACCGCTACCGAACCCGAATGGTGACCGAAACCGTTTCCGACCTGTTTTACACATACCGAAACCGACCGGTACCGAACCTGTTTTAAACCGAAAACCGTTTTCGACCTGTTTTTATCATACCGTGATAGACCGATACCGAACCTGTTTTCAGACCGAAACCTGTTTTCGACCCGCTTAATACCCGTTTTTAACCGACCGTTTTTGACCGAATCTATATTGTACCGAACCTGTATTATACCGAACCTGGAACCTGTTTTGTACCGAACCTGTTTTGGACCGAACTTATCTACATAATTCTTCTAAGTTGTCAAAATATAATAAAATTTTATATAAAATAATTAAATTAAACTTAATTATATTATTTCTATATGATAAAAATTAAATTAAATATAAATTTTTATAAAATAAATATATAAATTATAAGTTAATATATATTAACTCAGTAATTTAGTAAAGCCTTTTTCTTTTCTAAAAAATTAAGTATAAATTTTACAAAACTCAGAAATTGCAAAATTGCATAAACATAGTTCATACTTTGCAACTAGACCTGTCAAACAGGTCGGACGGGTCGGGTTGTATAAAAATATTTTCGGGTTCGGGTTGAACGGGTTTAAAAAATTACGGTTTCGGGTTTTGACTACCTTGTTTAAGACCCTAAGTTATCGGGTTCGGGTTGACCCAACGGGTTTTGCACTTTTTTGAAAAAATAATTTACGTCAATGATAATATATTAATATGTTATGTAGTGTACCTATTACGATAATATATTAATATGTACCTATTACGATAAAATTGTAACTTATATAGAGTACATATCAAAAGTTGCATGAAACAGAAAATAAAATTAGTTCAACAAAGTATGACAATTACAATTTAATAAACTTGTTCATAGTCTACTATTTGATAATCTAAGACAACATTTACTAAAAATCATCATCTTCAAGAATTTCAACTCCGCTCTCTTCTACGCCGATAACTTGAGGTTCTTTGTTTGGATCCCGCAAAATCGGAATTTCAACACCGTCTTCAAGAGAATTGTTATCTTCACACAAATAAAAAACGAACTATTTAATTAGCTATGAATCTCTTTATTTCTCAAAATGCAAAAAAAGAAAGACAATGAAGCAACATTACACTTAAATTTAAAAATCAATACCACTTTTGAACACCATACCGCAAAACAAAATGAAGCAAAATCACAAATATTAGTTTCACCTTTGTGCATTAGTATGTTTATAAATGTTTCAGATTTGTTTTATGTTATGCTTAAATAAACCAAATAATAAAGCTACCAAATTTTATGCATTAGTATGTTCTATGAAATCAGTAAGTTTTGAACCCAAATTCTCTGCAAGATTTTAAAGCTACCAAAATAATCCAGAACAATCAGGAAATATTTTAAAGCTCTGAATCAGCAAACATGGCTCAGCAAGCATTAAGCAAATATGGGATGTGCAAATATTTACTTACAATCCAGAACAATCCAGAACAATTTTATTAATGGGCACAACAAAAACAAACAGGAAAGCTACCAAAATAAGATCAAACAATAATTTAGTAAAGCTAAAGAACAAATGCTTGCTATACAGTATTCACAAACACAAAGAACAAGAATAAAGAAAGTTAATTTAGAAACATGAAAAAATCCATTAAAACCCCAATTTAGTAAAGCTAAAGAACAAAGAGCAAAAGCCCATTAAAACCATAATTCAGTACCAATTCAATAAAGCTCAAGAAAAAATTCACAAAAACCCAAAATTAAATGACCAAAAAATCAAAAGGATATGGAGTACATTCATTAATAGAATTACAAATGCACCATAATGTAAAAATATATAGAGTAATATTTGGTAGAACAAACACAAAATTCAACCAAGAAATAACAAGAACCCATTAAAATCAACCCAGTAAAGTTCAAGTTCAAGTTTAAACAGGAAAGCTACCAAAATAAGATCAAACAACAAAAACCAAGCACCAAAATATAATTAAATTTAAACAATTTCTTCGAAAAACAAAAACCTTGAAGAAGCTAACCCAGAAAAAGTCAAGAGGAAGATGACGGCGAGTGAGGAACAGGAAAGCGATCTTAGGAGGACCAACGAAGAAACTGGAACCTACACGCCGAGAAATTCGCGAGGAATTCGAAGAAAACATCGATTCATACTAAAATTAACTACAAGTCAACAAGTAAACAAATGAAATTGGTACTTCAAATTTAGGGCCGGAGATGATGATGACTGGGAATGGAGATGATGAAGAAGAAGGAAGGCTGAGGAATGAGGATAAAGAAGAAGGAAGGAGAACTGCAGATTAGGGCCGACTGAAATAGTGAAATGAAATAAAGCGCCTTTCCTCTTTTAATTTTTAGGGCCGGCGACGTGGCACAATCTTGACCACTGATATGATATTACCATTATAAATCCAACGGCTTAAACCCGTTATCCGTGTGCTATCAATATAACCAATAACATTTTATCATCAAATTGGACAATTATATGATTATATCTAAAATAATTTATTTGAGTAATATAAATATTTTATATCAAATATTAAATATTTTTATTATTAAATTTGGTCAAATTACATAATTTAGGCTATTTAATTCAAAGTAAAAAAAAAGGTGGAGTACTACACTAGTTTCATTTACTATAATCTATAATAGATCGAATTATGATAAGTGAACTTTGAATTACGATCGATTATTAATAATAGCCTATAAATTACTTTAGAGTTTAGAGTATTCAAGATCAATAATAACTAATAACTAATAGTAATAAGTAATAACATTGAGTTAACAGTCAAATGTCAATGATAGTCTATAAGTCTATAACTATAACTCTATAAGTCAATGATAGCCGAAAAATAACCGATCCGAAATACAACCGAACCGAATAACACCCGTCCGAAACCGACCCGATCAACCGAATGAACACCTCTAATTATGACCGATCACATTAGTTGAAAATAACACACCCCATGGACAAACGAAGGTCAATTCAATCAGTGATGAAGATATATTATTAAGACAATCTAACAAACTTACATTGTGACATTAATAACATATTATTGTTGTAAATTGTAATTGTCTAATTGATATTAGATGAAGTCGATCAATTAACATGTTATGATCTATTAATTAACTTAGACGGAGTTGATTAGTTGAATTTGATGTCATAAAACTCATAACCTAACGACATCTATAAAACTTGATGTGAGGTTCCACCTTCTATATATCATTCCCATCATGGATAAACGCATGATCAATGACATTATGAGGCAACACGATGCGATTTTTTACCAAATTGGAACAGAATAATTGGAACATAATTGAACTGAATTAAATCATGGTTTAAATGAATTGAACTGAACCGATATCAACCAAATTAACCGGAATATCGGTTTAACTGAATTGAACCGAACCGATACCAACCAAAACTGAACTGAACAGAACTGAATCCCGGTTCAACTAAATTGAACTGAACCGATACCGACCAAAACCGACCGATTGTGACCGACCGATTCTGACCCGCATACCGATTGTGACCGACCGATTACCGATTTTGACCGCCCGGTTATGATCTGTATACCGATTACGACCTGCAAAAAACCGTTTTTGACCGACCGAATGTGACCTGTTTCCGGTAATGACCGGACCGAAAAATACCGGACCCATACCGACCGACACCCGCAACCAGAAAAAAATCGGATTCGACCGGATACCGAATAAACCGACCGATACCGACCGGTACCGAAAGACTTATACGACCTGCTTTTGACCGATCGTTTTTTACCGAAACTGTTTTTGACCGACCTGTTTCCGACCTTTTAACCCGTTTTTACAGCCCTGCTATTGGTTACTATTAGTGAGAAAGGTGTTTACACTAGACTCACATAGTTACTAATCATCATTGATTCATCTAGGTTATTGAGGACCTATTATTGCACCTATTATTAAGTTATTCATATGTTACTTTATGATTTTTTTCACGTTTTGACTCTTATACCTTAAGTTGAATTGATGTTAATTACTTGTTCACTCAGGACGAGTTGAGGTTTAAGTGTGGTGGAATTTGATAAGCATTATTTTATTGTATATAAGAGTAGATTTTTGCTTTATACTCCATTTTTTCACCCATTTTCTTAAATATTTTTTATTAGGGATTTCTTTGAGTGAAAAATTTAATTGATTTTTGATTCTAAAATATTTAGAATGGATTTGAACGAAGATTGACCTTAAAATGATAAAGATTTATGAGTTAAGCAAAAAAAGATGATGAAAAATAAAGAAACAAGAAAATCAAGAAGTGAAATAGATGCTCTCATTGAAACAAGTATATCTCTAAAGTTGTTGAGTTCTTTCCAAGATTTCAATTGTAGATTAAAACTCAATATCTTACGGTCAAAATAATACTACCGATAGTAGTTGTAGTAAGGATCTTAAAGTATGTGCGATGTTTTAGTACACGTAGTGTGAATGTTGAGTTAGTTACTGTCATATTTCACTCATACCAAGAAAAAGAATAGAGAAGGCCAATTTCGACCAGTACCATTAGAAATTTAGGTTAAGCTTTGTCTAATGTGGGAGCCCCTTGGATTAAATCTAAGTCTAAGAAAGCATTCACTATGAGTAAAAAGATAAGTTATAACAAGTCATTACCATTTAATGGAAAATAGGAACTTTTTGACCTAGAAAATTAGTTCAATGACTTAGATAATATGTCTAAAGTGGTCAAATGCTGAAAATACTTAAAGGTCAATTACACATCATTTTACCTTACAAAAAGACGCAAATTACTGGTAGACCATTAATTGGAATAGGCTGTTGGAAGGGGTTAAGAGAACCTTTAGAAAGGATGATATTAAGGGACATTTATGAGAAGTTCAATCCACCTCATGTGGGCAAAGACAAGTCTAATGAGTTTGTGTGTTTTGAAATGGGAAATCTGCAATGGTTGAATATTATCTTAAGTTTATGGAATACATGAAAGATGTATCAAGTGAGGGTAAAAAGATGCAACATATTGAATTAGGACAATCATTAGAGCTACAGAAACACATCAAGAGTGATAGTAATATATCTTAGAAAAGACGTGCAAAAGGGCGGCTTAAATAGAAAATGTTTTTAAAAAAGAAAAGGAGAAAATCTAGGTTGGTAAAGGGAAAGAAAATGGTAAATCATCAAATTCAACTCAAGGAAACCCAAAACCTGTATGCTATATGTTTAGGAATGATGATTTTATTTAAAAATATAGATTTGACTCATATTTGACAAATAAAAAATCTAAATTTAGATTTGAGTCAAATCCACCATTGTTATAAAAGTGGTTAAATATAAGGATTTGAGAATGACTTTTCAAACCTTGTCATTCTCAAATTCTTCATTCATGATTTCATAATTGAAATCTATAATTTGAAATGAAATGCTTATTTTCAAACGTAACTTTAAAGGATTTCAGAATAATATAACTACGGTAACATGGGTTAGTGGTCAGAGCAATGGAATTTTAAACCATTGTTGGATAGGGACAAACGAGAAAGAAAGTTCAATTTCAAAAGGTGTAGGAAGAACCATACAATGATTATGATGGAAATATAGTTGAGTGCAATTTTTTTCATAAGAAAGGAGATAGTGAGTATGAGTGCTACTCAAAATGGTAAATGTTGTGCAACATGCTAGAGGTCAAAATAGGCCTTAACCGGGTTGCTTCAGGGATGACATGAGAGATGATTGTAATAATGGGGTTTTTGTTATAATTCATAGCAACAACAAAAATAGTCAGAGGTTCCTAAGGAGCTTCAAAAATAATCAGAGTCCACAAGGGGGTAAGAAATACTACCTCCATTCTAAAATACTTGCTACGCAAGTGTCTTGGTATTGTTCGTTATTTAAGCTTATTTTATTTTTTGTGACTAGTATATATGATATAGTCAAGTGGAATTTGTTTGAATCATTTAATTGCGTATTTCATAATATTAAATTTTTATAATATTTAGTTATGCTTAACAAAAGGTTAAAACAATCAACACAACACATTGGATTGCGTAATAAAGTGAAATTTAGTAGGTATAATGGAACGAAATCAATAATAACGTGTTGTTAGCCAGGGGCGGTGCTAAGATATTAGTGGCCCTATTTATTTTTCCAATGCCTTTTAAAGACATTATATTAAAAGATAAATATTTTTTCACTTTAAGAAAAATATTTCAAGACAAAATATATTGTAACATTATATTACTTCAAATATAAAAAAAAATTTACAAACAAATCATTTGCGTTGCTCGGAATCGGGCTTGAATATCATCATGTAACAATCCTGAATTTTCGACCCCTTATACGAAACCAAAACCGCAAAGGATGGGAGGAAGCTCCAATGTTACATTAAAAAAAAGTAAACAAAATAATAATCTTTATAAATGTGAGTAGAAATTTCGGCAGCTATTCGACTAAAATCGAGGGCGTGATGGAATATAAAACACAATAAACTAACTAAACTCATCCAAGGCATCATCGCCTTTAAAATCTCGTACCACGACGGAATGATTCTCGCATGCTACTAAAATCATCATGACAAGCATGGATCGTTGTTCCAGTGTCGACGCTTGAGTTTAAGAAAAATAATAAATTACTTTAAACAATACAAACCCATAACCTACGCAGCGGAAAATGTAAATAATATAAAGGAGGACGCAAGGCCTCATATCAAAAACATATACAGACAAAGTTTGCAAAAGACATAAGAACTACAAGATCAAAAGACGTTTGCATAACACGAGTTATGCTTCGCACTCCACACTCCCCCAAAGTAATGCAAAAGATGCTCCAGATACCTGGTGCGCTAGTTTATGATCCTCCTGCTGCTCAATATCAGACCAAAGGCCAATGTATCATAGCAGAACAATCATAGAAAGTCATAAAACAATCAAATATAAACACCAACACGTGCACGTCAGTAACTAACACCAAATATTATAAGGCCAACATACTAGATCAACTTATGTTATATAACAATATAAATATGATTTGATAAGACACAAGCACAACTAGTAACCATTTATCATCTATTTATACTTGTTAACCTCATTTCTTCCTTTCCAACCCGAACAATGCGTTCCTAGGTGGAATGTAAGTCTTAACACTCTGGTCTTTTCCAAAACATAAACTCTGATAAACACACGTAGTGTCAACTCATATAAGGGCATCAACGGACTTCTTAACGCCTGACCTTAAATAACTTGTCTAACTTTAAGTATGTGTAATCATAGTATATCCTTGGGATTCTTAACTCCCATAAGATATCTTAACTTAGGCCTAATCTTTCTATGAAGGAAAACCTTTGGGGTTCGCAAAACCCACAGGACACTTCTCACTAGCATAAAATATTCTATTAATGACGATCTTGGGGTTTGCAAGACCCACATCTAGCTCAACTATAAATTCTACCGATGAATAAACTCCTCTATCAATGAGAACCTTGGGGTTTGCAAGACCCACCGGTAACTCAGACATACTCTTGCTATTAATGAGAATCTTGAGGTTTGCAAGACCCACTAGTAACTTAAACATACTCTTGCTATCAATGAGAACCTTGAGGTTTGCAAGACCCACCGGTAACTCAAACATATTGTTGCTATCAATGAGAACCTTAGGGTTTGCAAGGCCCACCGGTAACTCAAACATACTCTTACTATCAATGAGAACCATGGGGTTTGCAAAGCCCACCGGTAACTCAAATATACGCTTGCTATTAATGAGAACCTTGGGGTTTGCAAGACCCACCGGCAACTCAAATAATAAACTTTCTGTCAATAAAGGAATCATTACGATTCCGAGTAAACATAATGAAATTCTATTAATAAGGGAATTGTGATTAACATCTAATAATACCTTAGTTCTCTACGTCTATAGCATTCTAAGTTCAAGAGATACATAATCAATAGCTATTCATGTATAAGTCTTACTCTAGTACTTCATATATAATACAATGCATAAAGTCGCAAAAATTGATACACTTTGAAACATAAACACGTAATAGTTTGTTATCGCATGTGCGTACTTATAACTGAAACTGCAAGACAAAAAGTTATCACAACCACCAAATATGAGGTTCTTAAGCTTCTCTTATGAATAAAGCACCTATGCACGTTCAAAGTATGACTAATAGTCTACTTAGCCTCATATAAGAGTCACTTACACTAAAAGAAAGTACCCTATTACCATTAGAGCGAGTTCTAGTTCCTGCTATCAAGAAAATTAGCCAAATGCAATAATTTCAATCCTAAGCTTGCTTACCACTATACCATTAATTCCAATCTAGGGACAACACATGTTTTCCACCAAATATTTACAACAAAGTATGTTTTAGCAAGACTTAACTATATATTTTTGCGTTGTCATATTACTATGAATTAGTAGACTTAAGATTGAATAATGTAATGTATTACATATAATAGACCAACGTAGTAAGCTAGTAATGACATGGAATCCATTTCACCACATTATTCAAGGTTCATAGTGACTACATGGAATTACTTATATTGCTCACAACATCAAGTATCCCTTCTTTTTTTTGTACCAAGGCTATGCAACTTACAATGATGATTAGTTTAAGTAAAAAAAGGATAAATAATTCAATTCCAAATTACAACGAAAACAATGCCAATTCATAACAATAATCGCAAAATCTCATTAAAACTCTTTGCAATCAATTAAATTTAATTAACAACAACTATTAACTAACACCTCTTAATGGTATTAACAATATAAACCACCATTAACAAAATAATAATGACAATTAAGAATCACTTTTTGTGACTAAGAATCCTAACTATTAGTAAGGGTATTATAAATTTTGGTCTTAAGTGTCTCGATATTTGTTCATGTGAATAGGTTTCCATAAAGTTTTATGAGTTTTGATATTGATAGTATACAAATTTTCACTCTTTAACTATTCACATGGAAACCATTGTTTATAAATTTTGATATTCATAGGTTTCCATAAAGTTTTATGAGTTTTGATATTGATATTATAAATTTTGGTCTTAAGTGTCTCGATATCTGGAGCATCCTTTGCATTGCTTTGGGGGAGTGTGGAGTGCGAAGCATAACTTGTGTTATGCAAACATCTTTTGATCTTGTAGTTCTTATGTCTTTTGCAAACTTTGTGTGTATATGTTTTTAATATGAGGCCTTGTGTCCTCCTTTGTATTATTTAAATTTTCCGTTACGTAGGTTATGAGTTTGTATTGTTTCAAGTATTTTATTATTTTTTTCGAAAAACTCAAGCGTCAACACTGGAACCACGATCCATGCTTGTCATGATGATTTGAGGATCGGGAGATGAATCATTCCATCGTGGTACTAGATTTTAAATGCGATGATGCCTTGGATGAGTTTAGTTATTTTATTATGTTTTATATCATCACGCCCTCGATTTTAGTCGAATTGCTGCCAAAATTTCTACTCACAATGGATCCAAAGTGATAAGTTGGTGATCTCTTGGATCCTTGCAAGTCTTGAACCCATCTTTGTTGATTGTGTTCTTGACTATACCACTACTGCCCATGAATTGTGGACTTGTATTCACACCTTTCTTGGCCAATTTCGCTACCTCTCGTGAGTGACCCCATCCAGCGTGAGGTCGCGAGGGGGAGAAATATAGGAGATAAGGAAGAAGAAGAAAACCCGAAACCCAGAATTAATAATCAAACCCAAAACCGAGATCAAGACCCTCGAATCCAAGGTTTAAAAGAAAAAATTCTCAATAAAGGTACGGATAATTTACTAGGTGTCGTTGATTCTACTATCACCACCAATATTGGTGTTCACGGTGAGTTCAAGGTCGAAAATAATGAGAAAGAGGAATATAGTTCAAAAGTGAGAAGGACAGAAGAGACCGTGAATGAGGAGAGTAATATTTATTCCTTTATTTAATTCCTTTTTATACGAAGGCAGAAAATAATAAAATCCTACCCTTCAAATTCCCACGACCAATGAACCATTTCTTTACTCAACCCATGTTTTTCGCGAGTTCCCAACCCAACTTAGTTCTCTTCCTTCACGATCCAACTCACGTGAGCCTAAAATCCAACAACCTAAAATTCAAAGCTTTGACCCAAATAATAAAATAAATCAACCCAATTTGCTTTTTGACCTTTTATCCAAACTCAAATAATTGAAAATAAATTATGACAAATTTGCCAATGAGATCATCAAAATGCGCTTTGAAAAATCAAAAGATCAACTAGCAGATTTTCTGTTGAAAGTGATTGGATTCAAAGATTTGAAAATTATTATGCAAGTTCGGTTTCGGTGATCCTGGGACTTAACTTGAGGGGGAAACTGTAGGAAAATAAAAAGTAGAATAAAATAAAGATATTATTATTTTAGAATATTATGTTTTTAGGAAGTTAAGATTTTTTTTTAATATTTAGGATATTAAGGTTATTCTGTTTCCTAGTATTTAGGTTTAGGTTAATATTTGGCTTATTTTTATTCTTAATCTGTATAAATAGAGGTGTCCTCTCATTGATAAATCAATACAAACCAAGTAAAACCCAAATCAATCTTTATTTTCGCATTATAATTTTCTACACATCACAATACTTTATAATATTCAATAATTAAATCATAAAACCCAATTTCTTATTAGAAACAACCAGTAACTTTACAGCCCTTTTTGGACAGTTTAAAATTTTCAAATCGAAAATCCTACTACACCACTGCGTTTGAAAGGCGTCAAATACCTTGGGCACCAAATTTCATAATTTTTAACACCTGTTTACTATTTTTATTTGATTTTAGCGTTTAAGCGACTTTTAATTCAATCGACAGTGAAACAACGAACGAAACACACCCAAACCATAAAGGCATAAGGCGCGCCTCCCGAGACAGAAAATATTATGTCAGAAATTTTTTCTTTAAATAATTTCTTTAATGTCATTCCTCAATTCAACGGATTTCAACCACGATACAAAAACCGTAACACAATAACATACGTTATCACCTTTTTACCAAAATAATTAAATCAACTAACATTATAAATAATTTTATAAAAACTGAAAAATATAAATAAATCTAACTCCATTTTTGTATTCTCATTTAAAAATTCATATTTCATACTAATATATATACATATCAACCAGAATCCTTAAAAATCAAACACATGTAAATTGCTTCAATGATGATTATCAATCTTATATCTTGAGTACAATTAACCTTATTTTCTAAATAAACCCATCACACATTTTCTTTTAAATCTCTACTCATGAAAAACATATTTATAAATTAGTGATGTATACACATATATACATAATTTTATCATCATATAAAATCATGAAACAAACTATAAACATACTTTTTTTTTTTTTTTTTTTAATCTTTTTCTATGTAATCACTAATCTTATTAAAGGTTTATGAACCATGAAGACTTACCAATCAAACATCCAAAGACTTGAATTAGGAAACCTGAACACCCAAAAGCAAACCTTGAAATTTTTTCTCTTTTCTCTCTCTGTTTGAATGGAATGGAGGAAATAGAGCAAACATTTTTTATTTTGGTTCTATACTAATCATCCATATGAAAGTGTTAAGGCATGAATAAAAAAGAGATTAATTCATAAGCTTAAATGTCTCCATGAATGACATTAAGAGGAGGAGTTACATGAACCTTCAAGAAACCAACCACCCCTTCCTTTTCCCCATACTAATTTTTTTATTTAATGATAATAATTTGATCAAATTGTTCAATTAATTTGTGGAATGATAAAAATCATTACGCGATAAACTTGTTACGCGAAGAAACACGCGCACCACGAAAACTTAAACGATGACGTATTAAAAAGTACATGTTTATATATTTTATCGACTAAAATAAATTAAATAATTATTCATTTAGATGGTATATTAACAGGGTGTTACATTAGGGAACTGAATAAATTAATAGCTAACAATAAGTTTATATTGACATAAATAATTGATTTGCTCGACAGTTGAGGAGTGCAAGTTATATTCAATATAGATCTTAATTTTCCCAAATTTTTTTTTGGTGATCGCAAATTGGTGGCTGGGTGGTTATAATTTGCGACCACCATATATTTGGTCACAAAGTGGTCGCAATTTGAGACTACGTGTTTTTGGTCGCTAGTTATGTCGCAAATTGGCGTCCACATGCAACAAAGGTTGTACCAAAATATTCGAACTTCGATCTAGTATATTCGGTATCCGATTTAAAAATCTGATAATTTGTCAAATAATTGAAAATCGAATAATTCGAATTGGATATCCGATTTTAAACTAGATATCAAATCCAAATCAGATTGGGATATTTGCAAAATCAAATATTCGGATATTCAGTTTTAATTTTTTTTTTAAATTAAATTATATATGTGTGATTACTATTTTTTTTTAAAAAAAAACTTTGTTTAGATTGTTGTATATTCTAATATATACATTTATTTATTACAACTAAGTTTTATGACTAATTTGTTGTTAACTAATTTAGGCTTTTCAAAAACCCACCATATTTTCAAAATGATTATTTTTCAATTTTGATTAAAGAGAGAAAGTGAATTGAGCTCGAATATTTATGTACAAAAAATGCAAATTTTTAAAAAAGCCTAAAAATATAAGAATTAAAAAATTGGATATCCAAATTTCGAACGAGCTGGACTTTGCCCTGACACTCATGCTAATCAAGAAGGTAGCGGTGGCATAGCAAGGAATGGAAGGAGTGCTCGCTCAATCGAGCAAGAGTTGCCTAGGCAGTCTGACGAAATCACAAAAATCATACGAAACTTTGAAGGCAAATGTCTAATTAAGCGTCTTTTGCCTTGCTTTTCGTCGTTATTCTTCCATTTTTATTTTCTGTTGGTCCAATGTCCTTCTAATAATTTCTCTTGGCTTTTTGTTGATCGAAATGACCATGGGTATGAAAATTTACATCGGAACTTAAAGATCCAAGCACAAGTTTTAAATTAAAAAACCAATAATTTATTATTCAAGTCTAAATCTTATTAGAGTCGATCCAAAATACGCTCAAGAGTGACGATAATCGCAAAATGCCATTGCAAAATCCCGAAACGTATCCAAGCACGTCCGTAATTAAAATAAACAATGTATCACTCGCACTTTATAAAACTCATTACATGTTTGATGTTAGTTATAAGATGTTGATTTAAATATTTCTTTAAACTTTAAAGTAACAAGTACTTATCCACTAAAACTACTTTCATTTATTTTAAAAACATGTTTGCTTTTAGTGTACCAGCGGCATAGAATAGAAAAACACAAATTTTTGTGAGAGACAATTTTTTTGAAAGATTATTTTTAATTGGGTTGGCTCAAATAGGAAAAGATAAAGTAAGTTTTTCGGTAGGCATTAAAAATATTGTAAGTAGTCATTTAGAATGTCGTAAGTACTTAAGTCCTTACTCGGTAGACATTAAGTATATTGTAACTAGGCATTAAAGATGTTGTAAGTAGACATTAAGGATATGGTAAGTAGGTTAGTATGCTAAATTTCTCGGTAGGCATTAAAAATATTGTAAATAGACATTTTATGTACTTTTTCGGTGGGCATTAAGGATATTGTAAGTAGGCATTAAGTATAATATAAGTAGACATTAAAGATACAGTAAGTGGACATTAAGGTTTAATGGGTTAGGCCTGAGAGACATTTCTTAAAAAGACGGTCTCTTAAGAGACCGACTGTAAAAAAAAATAATGGAAAGAAACATTTTTAAATATAGAAATTGAGTTAAAACTTTATAAAAAGAGGGATAAACTAAATATTTAAATATGTGTATGGAATGTCGATTAAGAAAAGCATAAATTTCATTAGGATAAAAGCACTATATAATTAAAAAGTTGAATATTTTTACTTTAGCTTTTAATATATTATGTTAAATTCATTTAGATTATATTTAGATAATAAATCAGGAAAGAAACGAAAAGAAGGGATGGGAAAAGAAGGGAAAAAAAGGAAAGAGACAGTGCACCTTATTTGTTAAAAGGGAATGGAAAGAAAATGAAGGATAATAAGTTTTTCCCTTCAAATCTTTCCATTTTAGAATAGATTGTATCATTTTAAATAAAATTTGTTCGTATTTTCCCTCTAAACGCATCCCTTGCCTTCTTGTTATCCAAACAAGGAATATTTCATCTTTTCGAATTTTATACTTTTTTTTCCCTCTATTTCTCTCGATGCAAATATAATATTTTAATGGTGAATATGAAAAACTAGAGTACATATAGAGTTTTGTAATGACATTTTTTATAATTTTAAAAACTAAAATTGAACAAACACACGTACTGTTTACATAAAATATGTATGTCCTAAGTAGACTCTTGTACCTCCAAATTAATTTTCAAATAGTTCAGCAATTTGATTAATTTTCATTGGATTATGTCCTAAAAACATATTTATATAACTTTCCCATAAAAAAAAACTTAAAGTATTGATCTAACAGTATTTTAAATAAAAAAATTTAGACTTGACAAAATTAAATAAAGCTTAATTGTAGAAGACTGAGTTAAAATAATTGATATACTAAAAAACATTAAAATTAAATGAAAAGAACAAGAGTTTCTTTCAAAATTGACCAAAATATCATCCACAACCACATCCAAAAGTAAAACAGTTCCCAGGAAGGTATAAAAGAGTTAGGAGTATAATTCTATAATTTGTGCGTGCTAGATTCGAAGCATATCCTCTCCTAGTGATGGGCAGGTGGAATTTTTACATAATAATCCGCTAAGTTTGAATACATCCAATTTGTTGACCCATTAGAATCGAGTATTCGTTGATTCTGTTCATAGAGATATTCATTTGGGTTATTAAATAGGTTTTATAATGAATGTCATTCAGTTTGGATAGAGTTCGAATTGTTAATATTTTAGATAGATGCCGTGACGGGCTATGATTTGGTCGACTTGATTGGTTTGTTATGGGTCAGTTTATGAAATATTATTTGAGTTATAGGATTTGCTTCGAATCGGTGTCGTTTTAAGTTTGGTGCGAGTGTCAATCAGGCATAGGTTGTCATTGTTCAATAATTGAATTTTTTCCGGCACATGTCTGATTCAAGTCTTTTTTTCAAGTATAATTCGATTACGGGCTATCAGTCGATTAAATATCGGATTAAGATGATAGTTGAATTTTTATTTGATGTAAATTAGATTTCTTATACTTAAGTTGTTACTTTTGATACATATATTATAGTTTGAAACTTTTAATTGGTTTATTATAAACCATAAGTTAAGTTTTATTATGTTTTTCAAATTTGATTAAAAATAGTTCATTATTACTGCACTGATCATTAATGTTAGCTCTAAATATGAAATTAAGTATTTATAAAAGTTAATTTATAAAAATATCTATTACACTATTTGACCAACTATTAAAATAATGTACTAGAATATGAATCATCAATTATATTTCTAAATTCAATAACTAAATGACTAAGTCTATTAGAGTGAATAAAACAAGTGTAAACTATCTATTTGATTATTGTAGCCTCATACTTATCTCATATAGTGAGTAATTTATGTATATATGAAAATTTAACTAACTAAATTAAACTATTAGGCTATATGTATATTCTTAACTATTTAGATACTTAATTGAGCAAATTTTAAAACTTTAACCGAGACTTATTCATTATTGTGAATTGAAACTACTATAGAATTGTAGTTAATTTTTCTTATAGTATCATTAACAATATTATTTATATCATTATATATTTATGTGACATATTATTACACTATTATACTTTAATTACCTACTAGGAATATATCCATGTCATGCTAGAATTAAATCTCAAAATGATATAATGAAAATTGTGAACATATGTTCTAGATAGTAATTGAAGTAGTAATTGAAAAATCTTCGATCGTACCATATGATATTGTTACATGTATGTTTTATTTGTATATAACATAAAATTGCATAAGTTACTCATAATGTACTATTAACTTTATTTCTTAAACTTTCACCTTCTTTAGTATACTCCCACTTTATAGTGCATTGTATTAGGGAATATGAAGGGAGGGGTTAAAAAATAATTACCTTATATTCATTAGTCTTGTATGAATTTGTGGGTTAGATTAATTATATTTATATTTTAATATTAATATGAATTTGTGGAGTTTATTTGTTTTATTACAATACAAACACTTAAAATTGCATTGTAAGTGTAACTCTTGGCACACATGCTTGTAATATGCTTTGTAATAGTGACACATGTCTAGGGATGATCAATGGGCTGGGTAAGGGCCGGACCGAGCTTAAGTAAATGTGGGCCGGATTGGATAAGGGTCCTTTAAACATAATATGGGCTTTAAATGGGTCATGTTTTCAAAGCCCGGCCCCGGCCCAAAGTGGCCCATTTTATTACTAAAAAATATGTTAATCTCCATTTACCAATTTATAACAATCAAATTATCATTTATAATAATAAAATTGAAACAAGATTAATAATCTCCATTGACATTGTTATTTATAATATTTAAATTATACATTAATTATATTATTTATAAATGTCCGTTGCTGACCCTTATTAAGCACTTTTATAGCCCGTTTCATTTAATTATAGTAGAGCCCATTTTCGGCTCGTCCCTTACAAAGCCCTTCTACTAATGGGCCGGATAAGGGCTCAAAATGGGGGCCCGACCTCCATTGAACACCCCTACACATGTCACAAAATGCATATGAATTAATATATTGTATGTTGATGATGTTTACACTAGTATACTTTACACTAATTAAAATTTATCATTAATAAATCTATATATAAGTTAATAACCTAACAATTTAACAATAACACTTGATTATATTGCTAGATAATTATTTAAAGAATTTATTTATTACAACCACATAAAACACTAACTAAAACAAGGCTATTTAGATATGTGGGTCAATAATTTTGATAATGTCCACTTCAACAATCTTTTTGAAATCTCTCAATATCCAATCAATTACAACATTAAATGGCACATCAATTCAATTTTCAACCATTAATTTCAAATAATTTCAACTTTCAATCTTTACCCTTGGTTTATATTGTAACTTAATGAGTAACTTTAACCTTTCAGTTTTCAACCTAATATTCGGATCATTTTTCCGCCTCTATAGCTTCGTCTTCTTCCCTCTGTGACTCCACTCGAACAAGCTGCTTCACATGACAATGAGAATGACCTCCATTAGAAAGTTTGCTTCCGCTGGAGACAGTCACACGGACCTCCATTAACGAGCTTGCTTCTATAGGCAACATTGACAATGACCGCATTAAAGACAAAGCTTCAATAGTGACATTGATAGTAACCTTAATTGCTGCTTCAATTTCTCTAATGAGTTATAATTGTCAATCTTAGTTCCATTTATTATTATTATTATTTTCATTTCAATGAGTTTATCTTTCAATTATAACTTTTTTACTATTGACAAGTTTCATATATTTTATTATTGATTTACAAAGTTTTGAAAGTTCTCAAGAAGCACTTTTTTCTTCAAATATTGTATCGAAAGTGGCAAGATACCTTGAATCACCTTTGCACATTTATGGTGATTTCAAATTTGATTTTTTATGTTATTGGAAAGACCAACAAGCTACTTATCCAATTGTGTATAAAATTACTAAATAGATATGGGCTATTCCGGTTGTAACTATTACATCTAAATTAACATTTTCAATGGGAGGCAGAATTTTGAATAGATGGAGAGCATCCCTTTTTATCGAGATATGTTCAAGCCTTGATTTTGACTCATGATTGGCTGTTTGGATATGAATAAGAACCCTATAAGGTAGGTGTTGTTATTGGCAACAACTTGGTCCCTGATCCGGAGTCACATGCTTAGGGAAGGCCCAAGTGGATCCTTGTCTTTCGAAATTGATATGTATTTATTTTGTAAATGTATTAGTTCATTGTTGGTTTTTTTAATTATAACACGAATTTTATGTACTTTATGTACTCAGTTATGGTTTGTTCAATTAATTGTTCCCATGCAAATGATTTTAGTTCTTACGGATCTGAATGTGGTTCAAATTGAAACATGAAATCTTAACACATGTAATTTAGCCTCACGAGTCACATGCGAACTTGATAGCCATTAAGTTGGGTGAATGTTATCCACGAGTCTTAGTCTTGTAGGAAACATTCTAATAGCCTTATTTAGTTGAGGTCAGACAATAAGATTTGTTTCCTTTGCTATGATGCATGTTGGTAGCCTTGCCTAAGTCTCATAATGATTCCTTGCTCAACATGCGACAATTTTTGACATTGAGAGTCCTGCAACATGAGAAATGGATAGCACCAAGATAACGTAAGAGTAGTTATGTGCAAAACACAAAACAAGCTGGACTATGATAATGTTATTTGGAAACAACATAAGGCTGGAAAAGGTTAGTGAAAGGGAACTATCAAAAGTTTAGCACACGAATTCAACGCCTTTAACTACTTCTATCGCTCATTAGGTCTTCATAGAGGTGTAACTCACACAAGTCGATTGTTGGCACGAGCAAATTACCTTTCTACTTGTAGCTTTCTTGTAAGATTTAAATATATTTTAATATTTCTTTTGGTACGTCTTTGTTCAAGATAAAAATTTGGTAGAACAAGCAAAGTAGTAATACGTGAGATTGTAGTGATTATTGTCGACTTATATTTCTTTTTGGACAAAGTGTTTTATGATGGATGAACTTGCGTATGTTTCATGGGTGCTACTTCTATTGTGGATGTACAACTATTTATAGTTGTTGGTTAGATGTTAATTTTTGGGTTAAAAACTTGAAGTATTAATGGATTACTAACACGAAATACTTAATTAGCGATGGATAGCAAGATAACTCAAAAGTGAAGTGTTGATGTCACATTTAAATTTTTCTATTGATGCATTTAAACATGTTTCTAAGAATTAGAAATTTTTTAATATGTTTATTGGTTTATAATTGATGTAAATTTTATAATGGAATCTTATTGATTTATAGATAATGTTGTTTACAATGTTGCAATACTAAAACTAGTTTTCAAATATTCATTATTAGATAACCAAAATTAGTCCCAAATTTGCTAAAAAAGGTTTGACTTGTTTTTGGTTTAAAATTAATTTAAATTTAGATAGTTTGAATAATAATCGGTTAGAGATTACATCGGTTCACTTAAAAATTGGTTTGAGTTTATTCGATTTTAATCGGATGGCAATCGGTATCGTGCATAATTCGGATTGGATATGACTCGGTTCGATCACTACGGGGTTTGGGTAATTTCGATTTAAAATTATATGTCGATTATAAAAAGTGGTGGTAGTTCGAGTTTGATTTTACCATTTTATGTTATCAATCGGCCGGTTTGGGTACAACTTCAGTTGTAGTAATCACGGTTCGGTAAACCTAAAAAAAAGAATACATTTTCGGGTTGGATAACTTTTGGTTTCGGTTTGAATTTTCGTATCGGGTCACATTTGAATAACTCTAGTTGTTTGTTGATTGTTCCCTGTTTATTAAAAAAATTGAGTTAAACAAACAAAAGCCAAACGAAAAAGATATTATAATGGGATTTTGGTTCATCCTCAATAGTATGTTTTTTTAGTTAACTTAAAAGTAATTTTCAAACACTATTTTTTGACTGTTTTAGCAAATAATAAATCAAAGGCAAAAGCCAACTAATTAAAATCGATATAAAACCTATTTCTAAACATACTCATTAATATCTACTCTCTCCGTTTTTTTTGTTCTTTTCATTTATTTTTTGCACAGTTTTCAATGTAAATTTTAAATCTTAATATTTCTAAATACATATTATAAAAAATTCAAAAAAATACACAATAAAAAAGTATATATAAAGACGAATTTAACAAGATCTCATATGGGTATATTTTATCTTCTAAATACATGTAAAAAACATTAAATAAATTTCTCTCTCCTTAAAGTGGAATATTCCAAATGGAAAGAATATTAGAGAACGAAGGATGTATTACTAAAAATTTCTCTTGTCAAGCACAATTTACAAGTTTTTTCATAAAACTTACTAATCATATACTACTACATAAATAAATTAATATACAATTTTAAAATTAAAATAAATAATGAATTAATTTGATTTGAAAACAGTTGAAATATTTAATAAGATATAAATTACTATCAGATCATAAAAATGTATTTCTATTTTACATGTACAAAAACTATATTAGTCAATTATAGAATAATTACACATTTATTAATCAAAAATAATTCTTTAGAGTAAGTGAGGTATAATTATGTACAAAAACTATAAACTGACAATAATATAATAGTATTAAAAAGAGGTTTAAAAAAAGATTATATATGCATGAAAAGATTTCAATAAAAAATTTAAATTTAAATATTTCACAAAAGTAATAGAAAATTTTTTCAAAAAGCAGCTAAATAACCTATTGTAATCAATTAACACAAAATTACCCAAATGAATTATCTATGTAAAAGAAATTACAAAAGTTATTATTGGTTTCATCTTATATAATTTGTTTAATGTAGCCATGTTCCTAATAGATACAATATATAAAAAGATTTTTCTATACTATTTACTTGTCTTAATTTATTAGATAGAGTAATTTCTGATAATTTTAATTTGTTTTCGTTAATTTTTTTTATCTTAATTCATTATACTAATGTATTTTTGGCTAATATTTTATAAATTAATCAAATCAATTTTATATAATTTTTTTTATCATAGGCTAATAAATATTTAGAAAGATTTGTAATTTATAAGACTAATCAACATTGTATAATTAGAAAAGAAAAAAGTAGTATATTTTTTTATTAGTGTACACGTGATGTATATTACTTCTTCATTAGTTATTGTATAGATAGATAGAAGATTAATTTTTTTGTGTATGTAAAATATTAGTCATAAGTAATTCTGACAGAAAATCATTGAGGAAGATTAAATTAATGTTAATCTGGAAGAAAATAATAAGATTAGGAGAAGATCTGAGAACAATTATCTGGGAAAGTTGAAGAAGGCATGAATGTGCATTAAGAATGTTAGTGCATGAGAAGGTCACGTACGATTATGAGGACAGTTGTCCACTGTTAGAGATTATTACAAGATAGTGGGACACGTGTTAATTGAAGAAGCAAAGAGCGCCGTTTAAACTAGAGGAAAAGCAACCAAAATGAAGGAGAGATCAACACGTCAAAGACAACTACAAGGGCATGCAAATGAATTTTGGGGATTGATGAAATATCAGTAGGAACATTCTACATGCATAGTGATGGACTATAAATACACTTCATGGGACACATAAATGAGGTAACTAAATTCTACTATTGAGAGAGATACAAAGAACTCTTAGTAATTTATTGCAAAAGAGAGTTATTACAACTGAATTTCAATGATGCACATTGATTTTCAAAAGAACATTAAAAGTATAACCATAAATACAAGAGAGTAATTAATACAATTGTTCTAATTAATCTTCAATAGAACATTTGTCAGATACTAGGAATATTTTCTAGTAATCATCTTCTTCATAAAGACCTCACGTCAATATAAGTCCTAAGTAGTAATCTATCTTATAGCCACTGTGCTCCTGGAAGGACCTATTAGGCAAATTGTATTAGACAGATACTAACTTGGGCGTCGGAGTGGGTCCCCAGAAAAACATTTCGGGCCCTGCTAACCCCTTGTTGCATTTTGCAAGATTAGGTATCTTCTCAAGTGATCTTATTGCATAGCTTGACAAAATAGCAATGACAGACTTCCACATCACCAGCACTAAGTTTTGATTAACTCTAAATCAGAGGATTAAGTTTGTAATTAATTGTTCCACAAAAGCAAATAGGAACAATTTAGCACTAGAAGGAGGGCCAGTTTTTCTTTCTTAGCCAGAAGTTACCTTAAGAATTTTCATTAAGAGAAGATGCCAAGCCATTCTCAGAATCAGAGCCAGAAAACCAATCAATCCAGAGGAAGTAGACCTCTCAGAAGCAGATCACAAAGAAGAAGATTTGACGAAAATGATTGCTTGGTACAAAGAAGTGTTGATGAAAGATGATACGTGCGGCAGTCATAGAGCTCTCAGAGAGAGCAACAAAATGTGTCAACTTCCCAGACTCAAGAAGCAACACCTGAGGTACAGCAGGAAATTAGGGTTGTACAGCCTCAGTTCATATATGTTAGTCTAACTAGCAACTGTGCTGACTAATGCCATCAAGACTGAAAGGTAAGATGTTACTCCATCAAAGGGAGAACATATTTCCTCTGGGAAAGGACAAGAAGAGGAAGATGAATCATACCATCCTCTTTCTAGTCAGAAACAAGTGATGAGAGAGTCAAATCAACAAGGCTCTCAGAAAAATAAAAATGTTCGTGTTGAGGATGATGGGGAATCCCACCCAGTAAAAAATATGCCTGGTACAGGACCCCATCCAATCCTGGAACTTCGTCCCAGCAGGGGACACACATACAAAAGGGTGGACTGAAACAATCTATCTTAAAACTGATTCTCAGGCAACAACAAGAGAATCAGGGAAAACAGAGAAAGCAGAAAGAAGATCTGCAATGAGTAGGCTTGGAAAAAGTCCGAGCCAGTCTGGAGTCTGAAAGAGGATAGGTGTTGCACACAGTCGTGCTTAATGATTCGTGAAGAAGCAAGGGAATTAGTAGTGATAGCAGACAGTATGTAGCTAGAAGTTCATTCCCTGAAAAGGAAATCACTATGTATCTCAAGTTTACTCCCAAAGGTCCCAGAAAATAAGATTTTCTTAGAAAACTCCCTTCATTCAAGAGATTGTTGCGATGCCGAAAAAAAGAGTCAAGTTTCCTGCTCACCTGACTTACAAAGAAGAGACCTGTCCTAATGCCCATCTCTCAGATTTTAACAATAAGATGGACATGGACAGTCATACTGATGCCAGCTGATGCAAAAATTTCATCTTGACTTTGACATGAATTGCTCAAAAGTGGGTTCAAAACCTCCTAGATGGTTCAATTTCATGTTTTGATGAGTTGGCCGAGAAGTCAAAAGCCATTTCTCATCAAGGACTGCCAGAACAAAGCAGTCTATTGAAATGATGAGTATTAGGCAGGGGAAGGATGAATCCTTGAGAAACTATGCCTCCAAGTTTGACAAAGAAAGTCTTCAGGCGCTGAATCCTGAAAAAAATATTTTGACCTTCGCTTTCAGGCAGGGCTTAAACTCTAAAAGGTCTGAGAGTGAGGCGTTGAAATTCAGTAATTAGTGGACGTACTTGAAAACAATGAAGGAAGTCAGGGAGTACGCTCAATCACATGTGGATGTTGAGGATTTTAGAGCTATTACAGGGAGCATGCACCAAGAACAAAAGGCGAAAGGTTCTGAGATGTAGGAATGCTAATAGATGATCGAATGCAACAAGAGGGGGGGTGAATTGTTGTGTAGTAGGTTTAAGATTTTTGCCTCTAATTTTTGCGGAATTGTATCAAGTAAAGAACAAAACTTAAACTTAAAAACGAAAAGAAAAATAATAAACGGAGACAAAGATTTTACGTGGAAACCTTCTTGGCCTAATAAGAAGGAAAAACCACGACCCCCCGGGATTTCAAAATTCTCACTATGTTTAGGCAATTAAATACAATTACACAAAACAATGTTTGCTTCACTTGAAGCTTCTCAATTCTCTAAATGCTTCACTCGAAGCTTCTCTACTTAGGCCTACTTCTCTTCTCTTCTCTTTCTCTCCTTCTCTTTCTCTTCTCACGCTTCTATTCTCTATTCCCTTAGACTTCCCATAAGTCTAATTACAACAAAACACTCAATTACCCTTTACAAGGCCAATTCTTAAGAAGATCAAAATTAAGTAGTTGCTCAAGAAAAATATAATGAATTAATTGGCATTAAAATAACTTAGAATATTTTTCTAAATTAAACTCCCTTTAACGGACACTCTTAATGCATACACAGCTTAACCGTAGCTTCCCTCTTTTATAAAGGGAACAGCCATCAGTGCACTCATCCCACATTCTCCATGAGGTGCACTTATCCCACGACTTCCATAAACTTACTTGCTCCCAAAGAAAGTGGGAAGTTAGTTGAAAGTAGAGGTGGAAAATAACTGCTGTATTCTTGCACGGTTAAAATTACATGGGTTAAAGGAAGATCCTAAAATGTAGGAGACTAATTCAAAGTAGAGAATAAATCTCTTGGATGTCCGATTTTATAGGAGACAAATAAGGAATTAGTCTTCTCCATGTTTTTAGGCGTTTTAAAAAATCATTTGCCAATTAATAAATAAATTTAATTAAGCAACTAACTAAATTTTAACCTTTTACATTAACTAAAACAGAAAACGTAATTTTCGTTACTTCCAGTCAATGTCTTCTTCAGACCTGTATCGTGGGGAACAACGCACTGTCTCCATCTACAACTATCGTCAAGACTTCAACTCTAGGAACAGTAAACTGACTTCTAAAGCAATTGCCCAACTTCTTGGATATTTGAGACATGTACAACTTCCACGAATCAAGTCATAGGCTTCATCAACGATTCAAATTAAACCGGATATATACCTACAAAACAATCTCTAAAAATATGTTTGTTTATTTAAAAGTGAGGTCATCATCAAAACCTTAAGAGGCTAACAAATTCCCCCGTTTTGATGATGGCAAACTTTATAAACAAACTTAAGTAAAATAGAGTAAAACAAATTTCTTAGAGCATACTAGAGATTAATGTAACTCTAAATAACTTAGCAAATCAACTTGTTACAATATAATTTACCAAGCATTCACAATAAAACGATTTACTCCATAATATCAAATATGTTTAAAAATTTTCAAAATTAATTAATCCAAAACTTAATTGAAATAAACCAAAATAAACTAATATAAATCAACTAAACTGACATAATTAAACTTAACATAATAAAACTAACAAAACTAACACACATTGTTAAATAATTTCATCAGAAACAACTTGAAATCCATAAAGACTTAGCAACACAGATGATCACTAAACTATTATAAACATAGCATATTATACACAGCATAGCACATTAGCAATCAATAAGAATCAATATAAATCAACCAAGATTTGTAACTGTATATTCACTGCTCCTCTTAAGTTTGTGCATAATCTTCCCCCTTTTGTCATCAATCAAAAAGAATTGGGAGTTATCAAACCTCAGCACAAACCATATAGATTTGTTAGTGATGAAAGCAAGAAACAATAATGAAAGTAAGCACCATAAAAGTAATCAAACCTGCAAATAGTTAATTATCACAGACCATGAAAATAAAAGCAAAAAAAAAAAAGTAATTGTTCAACAAACAGATACAATTTTGCACCCCAAATGGTACAAAACAGAAGAGAAATTGTTTGATAAGTGTCATAGCCAACAAATCATTTAAAATTATGAGGAGAGGGATCAAGGGTCGGTCTCTTCTTCATCAATGTACTCAGTCTGCACTTCCACTGTGTCCAGCTTGGCACCAAGACGTTGTTCCATTTGGTTTAGCTGATCCACAATTGAAGCAAGCGAGACACGAGTTTCATCTTGAAAGGCAGTGAATTGAGACTGTAGATCAAGGAGCTTGGAGAGAATGGTATGTAAGGAAACTGCAGGAATAGAGTCAAAGTTAGTACAGCCAATATTAGGTGAAGTGTGTGATTGTGGTGGTGGTGTAAACTGTATTGGTGATGGAGGTGGTGATGGATTGTGATGTGGTGGTGATGTGGTTGGCTTGGGAGAGGAAGGTTCATTAGGTGTCGGCTCAGGTATGGTGTCAGATGGTGTTTCATCAACCACAGTAGCCTTGCGTTTCGAAGCTAACCTCCTACTCTTCCTCTTAATGAATTTAGCCTTTTTCCTCAGAGCTATCACAATCTCTTCATCACTTGTATCATCACAGAGATTGTGATGAGCCTCTTCTCCTAAGGCTCCCTCCTGTTCTGCTTCCCCCTTACTAGCTTCTCTATCCTGTTCCCCTTTTTCTTCTGTTTTAATATGGTCAGTGGGAACAGTATCTTGTTCCTTTTCTTCCTTATCCTCCTTGTCCTCCTTGTCCTCCATTTCCTCTTCAACTTCTTCAGCCCCTTCTTCTTCAGATTCAACTTCTACATCCTTCTCATGCATCAAAACTCCCTCATCATTCAATTTCAAACGCAAATTTTGTAAACATTTAGCACCAATTTTCATATTGGGACCCATTGGGAACTCCAACCCTTCCAATGGGACCTCAAATTTTCTAAAAATCCATGTTAACAACCCTCCATAACCAATGAAACTTTTCTTTTCAATGCAGTCTGATACATGAGAGATCATCAATGAAGGAAAATTTATTTTAATGTGTTTTTCCATGCAGTAAATTAAAGTGGCGTCACGCAAACTCACTTGACTACGTTTTGAGTTTCGTGGTAAAATGAATCTGCGAGCAACATTGTACAACAACTTATGCATAGGAGACAGAACATTGTGACTGATTTTCCCTTTCTGATCAACTCCTAAAAATTTTAGAATTGTTCGTTCATTGATGCCAGAAAATGCAATCTTCGACCCAATATAATATGTATCAAAACCAACATTGGGAACATTTAACCATTCCCCTAATAAAGCACTGTTAAATTCAATTTTAATGGTTTTAACAACACTGGAACACATTCCGCCATCATTGGAGAAATTTAAAATAAATTCTCTCATTAGGTTTGGAAAAATTGAATTGCAACTGAAGTTTGACATCAATGATTCCCATTCTTGAAACTTTAAAATGTCATGCAATCTAGGAAAGTTAGTAGAATCATACCAATATTTATCCAACCCGAACCCTACTGTCATCTCCTTTGAAACCTCTTCAGCACTGTTTGGATCAACATGCTTTGAGCGCTTAACTACACTGGAAGATGAACCACCTGTTGAAATCTTTCTTTTGGTACTTGTGGGTTCAGTGGAGTGTTTTGGTGATTCTTGTGTGGTTTCAGTTGGTGTGGGTGGTGCATCCTGCAGTAATGGTGGTGGAAGAACTACTCTTAGTGGTTTTGGTTGGTCGGGTATACAGGATTTGGTAGTTTTCTTGCCTGATTTAGATGATTTGGGGGTTTTCATTTTTGAATTTTTGAAGGTTTTGAGAGAAGGAAGAAGGACGGTTTCTTGAATGAGAAATTGAGAGAAGGTTTGGGAAGGTAGTGTGTAATGACGTAAAGGAGGGGTTTTTAAATGATTGAAGTGACGGTTACTCCTCCAAGTTCCATCTCTTTATTGCCTTTGCATTACTTGAGTGAAGAAAGACGTTTTCCCAAAATTTAATTTAAGTTGGCTGTTGAATTTCTAAACAACATGATAATATTATTTATGAAAATGAAATCAAAATGAAATAATTTTAGAAAAACAAAATGAATTATGATATTATGAAATATTATGAAGAAAAGAAAAAAAATGAACATATTGCTGTGGTCTGATCAAACTAACAACATGCAAACGTGAAGTCATTCATAGTACAAACTTTATTACGTGTTTACCTGATCCATGCTATAATTGATTTTCAATCAAGATATTGAGATTGATTCCTGACCTTTTCATTCTCATGATGCTTCAATGGGAAATATATGCAACTAACTTTAGTGGAGCTTGATCATACCAAGTTCCAATCTCATCTTTTCATATTGTTTCCTAGGAAGTGGTTTGGTCAGAATATCTGCAATTTGTTCATTTGTGTTAACATGCTTTAATATAATATTTTTGTGTTCTACGTTATCCTTAAGAAAATGATGTCTAATATGTATATGTTTAGCACGAGAATGATGCACTGGATCTTTGGATATACATATGGCACTGGTATTATCACAATAAATAGGAATGCATTCAACTTTAATACCAAAATCTCTTAGTTGCTGTTTTATCCAAAGCATTTGGGAACAGCAAGCTGCTGCTGCTACGTATTCAGCTTCGGCAGTGGATAATGCAACAGTATTTTGCTTCTTGGAACTCCATGAAACTAAACATGAGCCAAGAAATTGTACCATACCTGATGTACTTTTTCTATTTACAAGATCACCTGCATAATCTGCATCACTAAAACCTTTTAAATCATAAACATCACTTTTAGGATAAAATAAGGACAAGTCATCTGTTCCCTTCAAATATCTTAAAATTCGTTTGACTGCCATGAGATGTGATTCTTTAGGATTTGATTGAAATCTAGCACATAAACCAACACTAAAGGAAATATCAGGTCTACTTGCAGTTAGATATAATAAAGAATCTATCATGCCTCGATACATTGTTTGATCTACGTTAGTTCCTTTTAGGTCTTCATCTAATCTAACATTTGTAGCCATGGGTGTATGGTTGGTTTTAGCATTTGTTAGACCATATTTCTTTAGAAGTTCTTTTATATATTTTTGTTGATGAATGAAGATACCATTTTCAGTTTGTTTAATTTGTAACCCAAGGAAGAAATTTCGTTCTCCCATCATGCTCATTTCAAATTCTGTGCCCATTAGGTTAGCAAATTCTTTACATAATAAATCATTAGTAGCACCAAAAATAATATCATCAACATAAATTTGAACAACCAAAATATGAGAACCTTTATTCTTAAAGAACAAGGTTTTGTCGATTTTTCCTCTAACAAAGTTATTTTGAATCAAAAACTTTGATAGTCTTTCATACCATTGCCTAGGAGCTTGCTTCAAGCCATATAGGGCTTTATCAAGCTTGTAGACATGATCAGGACAAGAGGTATTCTCAAAACCTGGGGGTTGTTCAACAAAAACTTCTTCATCAAGAAAGCCATTTAAAAAAGCACATTTCACATCCATTTGATATAATTTAAAATTCATGAATGCAGCAAAAGAAATTAAAATTCTAATAGCCTCTAACCTTGCTACTGGTGCAAAAGTCTCAGTGTAATCAATACCTTCTTGTTGATTATATCCTTTGACCACGAGTCTTGCTTTGCTTCTCACAATTATTCCATGTTCATCTTGCTTATTTCGAAACACCCATTTCAAACCAATTACCTTCTTGTTTTTCGGTTTGGGTTCCAAGTGCCACACTTTATTTCTCTCAAACTCGTTCAATTCATCTTGCATGGCAACTATCCAATCGGAATCCTTTAAAGCTTCCTCGTGACTTTTAGGTTCAAGTGATGATAGGAACGCAAAGTGTGCACAAAAATTTCTCATTTGGGATCTTGTTTGTGTTCCCTTATTTATATCACTTATAATCAGATCAAGAGGATGATAACTTTGGTATTTCCAAGGTTTAGGCACAAATTCTTTGGAGGGAACAGTAGCATGTTCTGATTCAGCATCTTGATTTGCATTTTGTTCAGCTACTGGATCATCTTGGTCATCTGCGGGAACAGCTGGATTGGGAACAGTCTGCTGGTCCTGTTGAGCTGGTAGTTCCTGGACTTGGTCAGTTTCTCCTGCCTCTTCTTGTATTGGCTGTTCACCTGCTGTTCCTAGATCTTGCATTTTAACTCCTTCATCATCATCTTCAAAATTTGCAAGACCTATTTTAATATTATTTGTTTCCTGTTCACTTGTTGAAAAGTTAGTTTCATCAAAAATTATGTAAATAGATTCCTCTACGCACATTGTTCTTTTATTGTAAACTCTGTAAGCTTTGCTATGTGATGAATAACCGAGGAATACTGCTTCATCACTTCTTTCATCAAACTTACCTATATTTCGTTTACCATTCACATGAACAAAACATTTGCATCCAAACACACGAAAATAGGAAATATTTGGTTTAACACCTTTGAGTAATTCATAGGGTGTCTTAGAAGTGATTGGCCTTATTATTACACGATTCAAAATATAGCATGCAGTATTGACGGCTTCTGCCCAAAAATTCCTAGGTAGACCACTAGCAATCAACATGGTCCTAGCCATTTCTTCTAGGGTTCTATTCTTCCTTTCCACCACTCCATTTTGTTGTGGTGTTCTAGGAGCGGAAAAATTGTGATTTATACCATGTTCATTACAATAATTAATGAAGTTTGAGTTTTCAAATTCTTTGCCATGATCCGATCTAATGTGAACAATAGAATTACTGGTAGATTTTTGTATTTTATTAGCAAAAGAAACAAACTCATCGAAGGCTTCGTCTTTGCTTACTAGAAATAGGGTCCAAGTAAATCTACTATAGTCATCAACTATGACAAACACATATCTTTTGCCACTACGGCTTTGTGTTTTCATAGGTCCACATAGATCCATATGAATTAATTCTAATGGTCTAGAGGTAGTCACCAGAAACTTTGATTTAAAGGATGACCGCACTTGTTTTCCTTTAGCACAAGGATCACAAATTTCATTTTTGAGGAATTTTATTGCAGGTAATCCTCTTACTAGGTCTTTTGATCTTAAAGAGTTAATCAATGAATAGCTAGCATGACCTAGTCGCTTGTGCCAAAGAAGTGGGTCTTTTTCTATAACGCTTAAACACGTTAGACTGTTTCTGGGAACAGTGTCCAGGTCCACCACATAGGTGTTCCCTTTTCTGATTCCCTCTAGTACAGGGTCTCCTGTATTGTTCCTAGAAATTATGCATCGTTCAGAAGTAAACTTAACAAAGTTACCTTTGTCGCAAAATTGAGAAATACTTAACAAATTGTGTTTTAAATTCTCGACTAAAAATACGTTATTAATGGCATGGGAACTTGATCTTCCAACCTTTTCTTTGGCGATTATTTCACCCTTCATGTTATCACCGAAGGTTACAGTTCCCCCATCATACGCTTCAAGTGAGAGAAATCTTGATTTATCACCCGTCATGTGCTTAGAACACCCACTGTCGAGATACCATGAGTTGTTCCCCCTCACTTGAGCCTGTAAAGCAAACTAATGGTTAGTTTTAGGAACCCAATCAGTCTTGGGTTCCCTGTCGATTAAATTTGAATCATGTTTCTCAATCCATATGCATTCGACATAAGTTTCATTTACTTTAGTGTGTTGTTCCCTTTTTACACATTGATATTTTAGGTGTCCATTTTTACCACAAAAGGAACAGATTTTACTACTAGGGAGATCTACATAGACCTTTTTCCTTTTTTCATTCTTAACATAACCTAGACCTTCTTTACTCTTGGTTTTAGCATTTAGAATCCATTTGGGAATTTCATTGATTTTCCCTTTTACTTTTAAATTAATTTGATCTTTTAGAAACTTATTTTCCTTTTCATATGATTCTAATTTTAATTTTATTTCTTGAAATTCCGTGCTAAACACATGAGTGGTTTTATCATTTTCAACCAATTTTAATCCTAGCAATTTGTTTTGATTTAATTCAATGTTAAGAATAATGAAATCCTGTTTTAATTTCTCCAATTGTTCTTTTAAAATGATATTCTTATCTAACAAATCAAAAAATCTACTTTGCACATCGATCCTAAAGGAATTTAGGTATGAGATATGATCTTTACTTAAGTTAAGGTCTTTCTCAATTTGGAGACACTTAGCTGTTTTTTCATTCAACTTTTCTTGTGTCTCTAACAACAATTTGATTAATTTATTCTTACTTAAATTAGACAGTTGTTTAGGAGATGGACTAGAAGACATTACCTCTTTTTCTTTAGACTCTTCATGAGATGCCATGAGACATAGGTTTGCTGTTTCTTCCTCCACTGGAGCTTCTGTCTCAGCCTCGCTCTCCGTATCACCCCAAGCTGCGATCATTGCCTTTCTAAAATCAGTTTTGAAGTTTCCTTTCTTATATTGTTTACCAACTTCTCTTGCTTTTCCCTTGCCCCTCTCATTTTTCCATTGAGGGCAATCCTTGATGAAGTGATCAGTGCTCCCACACTTGTGGCATTCAAAATTTGTCTTCAAGTTAGCAGTTCCTTTTTCTTTGTTGTTTCTTTGATTTCTATATCTGCTGTTCCTGAAGAATTTTTTGAATTTACGTGCCAACATAGCAGCTTCCTCTTCACCAGCGTCTGACTCTTCACTATCATCTGCAGCCAGAGCCAGTCCTTTGTTTCGGGAACTGTCAGCTGTTCCCAAATGCAATTCATGAGTCATGAGGGAACCAGCCAACTCTTCCAAATTAAACTTGGTGAAATCTTTGGACTCCTGGATGGCTGTGACCTTAGCTCTCCAGCGTTCGTCTTGAGGAAGACTCCTAAGTATTTTCCTAACTTGTTCATCAACGGGAATGATTCTACCAAGAGAGACTAATTCATTCGTAATATTTGTGAACCTAGTGAACATCTCTTGAATGTTTTCCCTCGGTTCCATGACGAATCTTTCATATTTGGACATTAGCAAGTCAATCTTGGATCGCTTTACTTCACTAGTACCTTCATGGGTAACTTCTAGCAGGTCCCAAATCTGCTTAGCGGTTTTGCAACCCATAATACGATTGTGCTCATTTGGACCAAGCCCACAGTGAAGTAACTTGATAGCAAGAGCGTTCATCTCCATCTTTTGAAAATCTTCTTTTTCATATTCAGTGATTGGTTTTGGAATTGCTTCGTTATTGGAGTTGATGGTCGTCACCTCAAAGTCTCCAATTTCAATAACTCTCCAAACTTGGTAATTTTCGGCCTTTATAAAGATTTCCATTCTATTTTTCCAGTAGGTATAGAATTTCCCATCAAACATGGGTGGCCTTTGCGTAGAGTACCCTTCTTCCATGCGTTCGTTCATCTTCAACATCTTGACAGGGAACATGATACTGCTCTCAGGGTTTCCTGATCAAATGAGGAACAAAGCTCTGATACCAATTGTAGGAATGCTAATAGATGATCGAATGCAACAAGAGGGGGGGTGAATTGTTGTGTAGTAGGTTTAAGATTTTTGCCTCTAATTTTTGCGGAATTGTATCAAGTAAAGAACAAAACTTAAACTTAAAAACGAAAAGAAAAATAATAAACGGAGACAAAGATTTTACGTGGAAACCTTCTTGGCCTAATAAGAAGGAAAAACCACGACCCCCCGGGATTTCAAAATTCTCACTATGTTTAGGCAATTAAATACAATTACACAAAACAATGTTTGCTTCACTTGAAGCTTCTCAATTCTCTAAATGCTTCACTCGAAGCTTCTCTGCTTAGGCCTACTTCTCTTCTCTTCTCTTTCTCTCCTTCTCTTTCTCTTCTCACGCTTCTATTCTCTATTCCCTTAGACTTCCCATAAGTCTAATTACAACAAAACACTCAATTACCCTTTACAAGGCTAATTCTTAAGAAGATCAAAATTAAGTAGTTGCTCAAGAAAAATATAATGAATTAATTGGCATTAAAATAACTTAGAATATTTTTCTAAATTAAACTCCCTTTAACGGACACTCTTAATGCATACACAGCTTAACCGTAGCTTCCCTCTTTTATAAAGGGAACAGCCATCAGTGCACTCATCCCACATTCTCCATGAGGTGCACTTATCCCATGACTTCCATAAACTTACTTGCTCCCAAAGAAAGTGGGAAGTTAGTTGAAAGTAGAGGTGGAAAATAACTGCTGTATTCTTGCACGGTTAAAATTACATGGGTTAAAGGAAGATCCTAAAATGTAGGAGACTAATTCAAAGTAGAGAATAAATCTCTTGGATGTCCGATTTTATAGGAGACAAATAAGGAATTAGTCTTCTCCATGTTTTTAGGCGTTTTAAAAAATCATTTGCCAATTAATAAATAAATTTAATTAAGCAACTAACTAAATTTTAACCTTTTACATTAACTAAAACAGAAAACGTAATTTTCGTTACTTCCAGTCAATGTCTTCTTCAGACCTGTATCGTGGGGAACAACGCACTGTCTACATCTACAACTATCGTCAGGACTTCAACTCTAGGAACAGTAAACTGACTTCTAAAGCAATTGCCCAACTTCTTGGATATTTGAGACATGTACAACTTCCACGAATCAAGTCATAGGCTTCATCAACGATTCAAATTAAACCGGATATATACCTACAAAACAATCTCTAAAAATATGTTTGTTTATTTAAAAGTGAGGTCATCATCAAAACCTTAAGAGGCCAACATGAGAGAACGAAAAAGCCGGCAGAAAGGAATGATAGAGGGAAGAAGCTGGTAAGAACCGAAGATTTGGATGTGCCAGGACTTCATAATTACATTGATTATACACCATTAAAGGAGTCTAGGGCTAAGATTTTAAATCTGCACAAGGATCAAACCAAATGGCAAAGCCCCATCTAGAGAAAGCTAGCTGGAAAGAACCCAGATGCTTACTGCAAATTCCATGAATGTCCATGACACTAGACAAAGCATTGTAAGTCTTTAATGAATAACATTGAAGATCTGATCAAAAGGGGTTATTTTCAGCAATATCAGAAAGGGATTCCACAAAAAGACAAGCTGAGAGCGGATCTAGAAGAGGAGGGGAGGCTAGAAGTGAGGAAGAGCCGACCCAAAAGAAAAAGAAGGAAACTTTGGTTATATTCTAGAAATCCGGGGGAATAGAAGATTCTAAAGCTCATCTAAGAGCTGCTATTGCTCCCAGATTAGTGTTAATGAAGGTGATAGAGCAGGCAGAGCCACCACCTATGCCAGACATGACATTTACTAGGGAAGATTGCAGGGGGGTATTTTATCTTCGCTCATATCCTTTTAGTAATGATTGTAGATATTGCTAATCAGTCTGTGCATAGAGTTTTGTTAGACAGTAGGGCTGAGGTAAACGTCATTTATAAATCTTGTTGGGACCAGATGGATTTGGAAGACAAAACTTTGAAGAGGTCTTCCACTCCCATTGTGGGATTTTAAAGAGAATCAGTGCAGGAAGAAGGGAAAATAACTCTGCTTGTGACAATAACAGATAAGCAAGGGGTAATAATCACAATACCCTAGGAATTTTACGTAATTGATGCTCCAACCAGATATAATTGTACTCTGGGAAGGAAATTCACTGTGGCAATAACTGGCATGCCATCTACTCATCATCAGACCTTACTCTTTGTAGGTCAAGATGGGAGAGAGGGAAAAACCAGAGGAAATCAGAAAATGGCAAGATCTTGTAACATGATAAATAAAGCAAGTACTGTGCAATAAAAACAGAAAGAAAAAGAAAAGGAGCCAGGAAAAACAATAAAAAAAGAAAAAAGGCCCAATAAAAAAAATGAAATTTGTTGCTTCTTCATCTGAGTCTGAGACTCAAAATCTGTTGAAATAGATCTCAAACCTTCTGAGGATGAAAATGTTAAAAAGAGTACCTCACAGATGGAGATCGACCACCAAGAGATAAAGGAAGTATCCCTGATCGAAGGAACAGAAAATACTGTCAGAATCAGAAAAGATATGGATCCTCAAAATCGTCTTTATTTGATTCAAGTTTTGAGGCAAAATGCTGATATTTTTGCTTACTCAGCAGCTGACATGCCAGGCATTGACCCAGAAATTGTCACCCATAAACTCAATGTATATAAAGGGGTCAAGCCAGTTAAGCAGAAGAAGAGGAACTTCGGTCTAGAAAAAGACAAAATCATTGAAGAAAAAGTTCAAAAGCTGCTAGATGCTGGGTTCATTGAAGAATGCCTCTGCCCCAATGGCTGGCAAATGTTATTATGGTGTAGAAACCTCAGCCCGATAAGTGGAGGATGTGTATAGATTTTACCAATTTAAACAAATATTGTCCAAAAGATTTTTAGCCTTTGCCTAGGATAGACTAGTTAGTTGACTCAACTGCTCGATATGCCTTGTTATCATGTATGGATGCTTTTTCTGGTTATCATCAAATCTTCATGGACCCTGCTGATAAAGAAAAAAGGCATTTATATGCTCAGTAGGGGTATTTAACTACGTTATGATGCCTTTTGGTCTAATGAATGCTGGGACAACCTATCAAAGGTTAATGGATAAGATTTTCAAAAATCAGAGAGGTAGAAATTTAGAAGTATACATAGATGATTCAATTGTAAAAAGCAAAACAGAAGAAGAGATGATAGTAGATTTACAAGAAACATTTGATAATATGAGAAAATATAAAATGAAACTTAATCTCAAAAAGTGTGTTTTCGGGATTAAGTCCAGGAAATTTTTGGGGTATATAGTTAACCGGAGGGGAATTGATGCAAACCCTATAAAAGTTCAAGCAGTGATTGATCTGGCATAGTCAAAAAACAAGATGAAGTGATGAGGCTGACTGGAAGAATGGCAGCCCTTTCCAGATTCATTTCAAAGTCAGTTGAGAGAACAATGCCAATTTTTAAAGTTTTGAAGTAATCAAAAATTTTGAATGGGGTGAAGAGCAAAGTCAGGCATTCAAGCAATCAAGAACACTTACATAGTCTGTCAACCATGGAAAGGCCTATAACAGGTGAAACATTATAACTGTATATAGAAATAACTCAGCTGACAGTAAATGCAGCATTGGTCAGGGAGGAAGACAAAGTTCAACTCCCAATATAATTTGTGAGTAGATTGTTACTCAATGCGGAAACAAAAGATATACAATGATTAAGAAAGCAGCTTATGCTGTGATAATTGCAGTCAGAAATTGAAGACCATACTTTGATGCTTATCAAGTAGTAGTCGTAACAGATCTCCCCTTGGAGAAGGGTCTGGAAAAGATTAAAAGGTTTGGCAGATTGGCAAAGTGGGTTGTGGAGCTGAATGGTATGGGAGTCAAATATCAACCCAAAAAGGCGATAAAAAGGCAAGCATTGGCTGATATTTTTGCGAAATGGAAAACCAGGATGAAGGTAAAGAACTTATCAGGCATTTGTTATTGATGGTTCATCCAGACTCATAGGTGCAGGGGCTGGACTGGTGCTGATAACACCAGAAGGGAAAATCATCGAATATGCTTTGAAATTCCAATTCAAGGCTACCAACAATGAAGCAGAATATGAGGCAGTTATTGCTAGGTTACAGATGTGTAAAGCTCTCAAAGCAAGAAGAATCAGTTTGAAAACTGACTCCTAGTTTGTGGTAAACAAGATTCTTGGAGAATATGAAACCAAAGATACAAACATGCAGAAATATTTACAAAAAACAAAGGAATTGATCTCAGAATTTGAGGCAGTTCATGTTGAAAGATTACCCAGATCCCAGAACGAGCAAGCAGATGCATTGTTTAAAATGAAAAGTTCGAGCATGCATAATTTGAAGAGATCATTCCTCATGGAGATAAACCTTTGAGTGCCATTCATGAAGATGCAACATCCGTTTTTAATGTGGGCAGTAAAGACATTCCAGATTGGATGAGAGACATCATTCAATATAAAGAAACAGAAGATCTCCCAGCAGACCTAATTCTTGCTATAAAGTTGAAGTTAAAATCACTTCAGTTTTGCATGGTAGATTGAGAGCTATACAAGAAGGCCAAAAATGGACCATTGCTGAAAGCCTGAAATGTGTATCATCTAAGGCTGATTGCATTCTAAGAGAGGTTCATGAAGGGTGTTGCGGCCATCATTTAGGATCAAGGGCCCTGACACATAAAGCCATCAAAATTCGTTATTACTGGCCCACAGCAACTGAAGATGCCTGATGCCTTGTCCAGAAGTGTGAAACGTGCCAGAAGTTTGCACCAAGCATAATTCAACCAGCATCTTAGTTTAAGTATATACACAACCCAGGCCCATTTGCTCAGTGGGGACTGGATCTTCTGGGACCATTCAAGCTGGCAGCAGGGGGCAAAAAGTACCTGATTGTGCCAATTGATTATTTCACGAAATGGGTAGAAGCTGAATAACTTGCGACAATCACATCCAGAAAAGTAGAAAAGTTCATCTAGCAGAATGTTATTACTAGATTCGGGCTACAACGATCCTAACTGTTGATAATTGGAGTGGCATACTCATTAGTTTGCAATCCACAATGCAATGGACAAGCTGAAGTTGCAAATAAGCAAATCTTAAATGGCTTGCAAAAAAAACTAGAAGAGGAAAAAGCTAGATGGGTGGATAAAATCTATGATGTCCTGTGGTCATTAAGAACCAATGTGAAAGAAGCAACATGTTAAACACTGTTCAAACTGGTTTTTGGATTAGAAGCACTATTGCCCGTTGAAATTGGGGTGCAAACCATAAGAGTCAAACATTGGAATCAGGAAGAAAATCAGGAATCCAAGCTTCTGGATCTGGAATTAATAGATGAAGTAAGAGAGAATGCGACATGGAAGATGGGAACTTATCAAATGTTAAGGCCACCTAGAAGAATGAGAAGGTCCTTACATAATTTCAGAAGATTGTGGCAATGGAACATACAAGTTACAAACATATGGAGAACCATTAAAACATAAATGGAACATTAGAATGATCAAAAGATATTATGTATAAATGTAGAATTTATTTGTAAACATTCATTGGTAAATAGAATAGAAAAATTCAATACATACAAAAATTTCTCAAACAGTTATGTAATGATTTATATAATGATTTATATCATGTAAAATAAATAAATAGTGGAAGAATGTAAAGCAACTATTGGGAAAGCGTTGGCTTTAATAGTTAAGGAGCCCAGCTGAGTTCATGAGGAAGCCCTGGTTTTATGACTAAGGAACCCAGAAAAGATCTAAAGAAGATATCAGACAAAAGGGAAGACGCAAATACTTCATGAAACCCCAGAAAACAAAAATCTTTTAAGTATAATTCAACAATAAAAATACTTAAAAGTTGGGGGAATGAGAGACAAGTAATAATGCTTGATAAAGTTCAAGAAAAGTGCTTGATAAGGTTTAAGAAAAGTGCTTGATAAGGTTCAGGAAAGTGCTTGTTAAGGTTCAGGAAACATATGTGGGAATTTGATAGAGTTCAAGAAACATATGTGGGAATTTGATACTGTTCAGGGAACAAATGCTAGTGTTGGAAGAAGTTTAAAGAAACAGCTATCTGGCAAGAGGATATCAAGAAGAAACTTGATGAGTTATTTGTTCAAATACCCCTTCAAGTCATGTGAGTTTATTAGTCGGATACCTTTTCAAGTCATGTTAGATTATTATTCAGATATATCTTCAAGTCATGAGAGTTAGTATTCAGAAACAATCACCAAGTTATATGAAGTACATAAAGTAAAATCATTATCGAAGTGGTCAAAAATATCATTTTATTAATTTGAAAGATAGAGTTACAAACAACTGGAAATCCTCAATATACAACAAATTTTTTTTAAGATTTTAGATAATAAAAGAAAAATTATAAAAGTCATGGATTGCTGGGTGGAGGAGTCGTAAAGGCAGATGGAACAGAGCTACCGGTTCCCTGGCCAGATGATGTCTTGTATTGGGCCCTAAGGGTTGGAATTACTGGAGCTATTGGAGTCTCTGGAGCCAAAAAAAGGTACAATTTTAGACCATTCTAGGTCTAGATAAGCAGTGTATACTGTATTCAGTGTGTGCCAGAGTGTACCCTCCTTGGTCCTTGCCCTATCAGCAACTAGATGAGTTTGAAATTGGGATTGGAAGTATTCAGTTGCTTTCTTCCTCTCCTGGGCCTTAAGGTGTTTCTTCTCAGTCTCTAGTTTTGAGGCGTTAGCTTCCAGATCTAATATCTGCCCCCGGAACCTGACCTTATCACTCTTTGCGACATCGATAATCCCCCTTTGGATCCTAGTTAGAAGCTTGGATTCTGAAAGCTTGGATCTAAGACACAATATTTCCTCATCCTTCTGAGTAGAAGATTGCTCAACAGAAGCTAGAGTATCTTGAACCTTCTTCAAATCCCTTTGAAGTCTACCAGATTCTTCAACACCTTTGGCGATGGTCATTTGTTGCTCTAGAATATAGTTGGAATGGGATATATGCTCAGCCTGCAACTCCTTGTATTTGGCATTGAGCTCACTTAGGTCATTAATAGCCTTAGTAAGCTCAATGTCCAGAACCAAGATCCTTGACTCTTTAGCAACTACCAGATCAACCTGAGACTTGAGTTTAGTCTCCAGAAAACGATTCCTTTCAACCTGATTAGTCACTTCCTGCTGCTGAAAAGACACCTCAGAGGTCAAAAGCTAATTCTAGCTCCGCAACGTTTTCAGCTCAGATGCCACAGAAGATGAATCTGACTCCAGTGCCAGATGTCTTGCTCTATGACCCTCCACCTCAACTTGAAGAGTGCTAATCTCAATCTCCAAAGTTCAGGTCTTCTGGCAAAGGTTTTGAAGATCAAAATGATATGTTCTCCTCACCAGAGAATCCAACTCTGAGAATTTGGAGTTGATCAACTGCATGCAAATAATAACAATAAGTAGATTTAAGGTAGAAGAGCAAAATATGAAGACTGAGCATGAAGAACATTTAGGTTACCTCATCAAAATCGTGATATGGGCCTTCTAGGAACCTATCAACACTGGCCATGATGTCAATTGACCCAGATTGTTGAGAAGTTATAACCTCATCCCGTTTTTGTCTGGAAGAGGGTGCTTCATCTGGATGAGGGCCCTCAGCTGCCCGTTTACCTTTATTTTGTATTCATGTTAGTAGAAATGTAAATAATAATAAAAAAAAGAAGGGAGAAAAAATGAAAGAAAAGTAGAATTATACCCTCAACGGGAACTTCTTAAGCAGTATTGGGATCCATACCAACCAGATTTGTGATTGGAGAAGTAGGGTGGGTTTCCTCAGTCTCAGCTTCACCTTCCATGACTTGTTGGAAGTCATGGTTTGGGCTCTCATCAACAACCTCTTCAGCATATGTAGCTGGGAGGTTGGATTGTACATCTTGGGTCCCAGCATTAGTTACTGGGACAAGTACTTTTTCAACCACATCCTCAACCAGAGGGGCAGGGATGGCAGAAGGGTCCACAGTCTCATCTGCTAGGACCAATTGCACTTCAGTCACCAGAGTAGAAGGTTCAGCTATAATAGCTTCATTACCCTCCATCTAGGTGGCTTCATTAGTGGGAAATACAACAGGGAAAGCTGGTTGTTCAACAACAACAGCTATGAAAATTTTTTCTGGTTAGTGAAGATGTTGAAAAATAATAAATTTATTGAAGAAAACTGAAAACAAAAAATCAGTAGATAATACTTACACCAGTCCCTTGGAAAAATTTGTCCATAACATCATTAGTTAAGAAGGAAAATATGTTAGAATATCTAGGAGAAACAAAGGGAGATGGAGAGTTCACCATCCTCAACAATGTCCTGAGTCCCAAATGGAGACTCGAAAATGGTTTAAGATTCCTCAACCACCTCCTCTTGGATAGGCTTTAGAGGAGCAGCTTCAGCAGTGAAAGTAGTAGTAGTTGCTGAAAAAGAGATAACAAGTCAAATATCATGGAAAATGTTAATGTAGTTAATGATACTTCAATCAACAAAGGAGCAACCACCTAACTCTTCATCTAGGAGCAACACAACAATTTGTGAACTCTCAGGTGGGCAGTAAGCACAAGGGGTAACCAGAAGAGGGAGATCATCACCTTCCTAGGATTGGAAAGAAGAAACATCATCGTTCTTTTTCTTATTCAAGATTCTCTTTTTCTTTACTGGACTCTTAGTTGAAGAGCTAGCTTTATAGATCCCTCAATTTTACCCTTCTTAGATCCACCCCAAATGAAGGGATCTGAGGCATGGAAGATGGTTGGATGAGGATCAACCCAGAACTTAGAATCCCTGTATTCTTTTTTAGCAGGAGGAAGAGGAACCTGCCCTGCTCTAATGTAATAGGCGGTGTCATCTAGGAAGATGTCACTCCTCCTCCATCTGGGAGGTTCAGCTGGACCTAGTGGGTCGTAGTAAAATGCAGCAATCATGTGCTGTTTGTAACTTTTGATGGGGACAGTGAGTGAACTAACACACATCCGATAAAGATGCTTGTTTGCTGTATTGTCGGCCCAAGGAGACCAAGGAAGAGACCTGTAGTATTTCCCATGAGGATAAATACCTAAAGTCTTCCAAGGAACCATATCAGCCGCCTGATCTGGAAATATGAATGAAAAGAAACATATGTTAAAAAAACAAACAAAACAAGTTATGCAATGAGAAAAGCTAATATTATACCAGGAGTCAGGCAAGAAGACATTCCAACCAGGGACAAACAGATGTCCTGCTGGAATATTTTAGCATGAGGAATCCACCTAGAAGGCAGATTCTTATCTTTTGGTTTGACAAAATACTAAAAGGCATGTCTTTCTCTTCGAGAAAGATGTTTCACTTCATCCAGATCCACAGTCTCTGGCATTGAATTTACTCTAGAAGACTGGGGGCATGTACTTGAATGGGTGGCCAGGGGTTTTCGGCACTATAACCCAAATGATCTTGTCTTTGTACTCCTTTAGATCGTTGAGTTCTGGGTAGACAACCATGGCCCCATTTATTGAAGAAAAAGTAATGAAAGGTCTGTTCTTATTTCTGTCTAATTTAAAAAGACTCTTAAAAAGATTGAGGGTTAAGGGAAGCTTCATGTATTCACAAGTCCAGATTAAGGACACTATCTTCCTGATAGCTTGAGGAAGAAATTGGTTGAGGGAAAGATGACATGGCATAAAATTTGAGAAAAGAAAGGGTGAAGCGGGAAACAAAGACCGAATTCAAAATGGTATATACATACTGGCATGAAAATATCCTCCTCGTTGGTCTCAGAGATGATGTACTCATGAGCCATCATCCCTTCTTCACCAATCCGGCACCAATATCCCTTTTCTCGTGGGATATGGTTGTATTCTAGCACAAATTGGGCTCTACCCTCCACCATCGTATCTGAAGAGCTTTCCAGATCAAGATGAGTGAAATGGATACCTTCAAGATCCTCCAAGGAGGAAGGAATAATTGCATCTGTCCATCGAAGATGAGGCCAGCCAGTAGTTTTCATGCTCCAATCAGTTGGAGGTTCATGAGGTAATAGTTCTGGGTGCATAAAAAGAGGAAAGTCAAGAACATGTTCATCAGTAAGTTCTTTTTTAAAGTCAAAAATATGTTCGCTGAGAGAAGTCTTTGAAGAAATCATTATTGAAAGTAGTACAAAAGTATGATGAAAGAACAAGAGTTTTTAGAGAATTGAATTAGAGAATGTTTAAGAATAATCAGGGTTTAAGGAAAACGTAAATCGAAATAAATGCAAGTATAAAGATGTTTATAGGCAACAAAAATATTAAGGAATTTAAGTGGTAAGATCAACAGTCAAGAAACGAAGAAATTTGAATGAGAAGATCAACAATCAAGATGAAACCGCCAAAAATTCAAATTTTTAAGCGTGGGAACTATGATTGGATGTGTATTTAATGATAGTACAATCAAATAGGAATAATGATGAAAGTATACTACTGCAATTGTGGCGTGTTCAACAATCTTCAGAAAAATTACACGAAGTGATATTCAGAAAAATTGATGAAAGAAATTTCCAGGAAAAGCAAGGGTTACCAGAAGATAAAAGAAACCAAAGCATCCAGATTTCTCACGTTACCAGAAATTTAAGAAATAAACATTTGTTTCAGAATTCCCAGAAAATTAAACTCAACAAGAAAAGTTGAGATGAATAATAACCTGTTCAAACCTGTATCTGGGAAATTCAAGAAATGAGATGATTGACAACCTGTTCAAACCCGTATATGGGAAATTCAAGAGTTGAGATAATTGACAATCTGTTTAAACTTGTATGTGATACGGAAGACAGACCCATGAATTCTTGAACCCAAATTCATAGATCTAGGGGGCCAAATTGTATATGAAAAATATTAGTCATAAGTAATCGAGGCAGAAAATCATCTAGGGAGATTAAATTAATGTTAATATGGAAGAAAATAATAAGATTAGGAGAAGGTTTGGGAACAATTATCTGGGAAGGTCGAAGAAGGCATGAACGTGCATTAAGAATGGTAGTGCATGAGAAGGTCACATAAGATTATGAGGACAGTTGTCCACTGTTGGAGATTATTACAAGATAGTGGGACACGTGTTAATAGAAGAAGCAAAGAGCACCGTTTAAACTAGAAGAAAAACAACCAAAATGAAGGAGAGATCAACACGTCAAAGACAACTACAAGGGCATGCAAGGGAATTTTAGGGATTGATGAAATAACAGAAGGAACATTCTACATGCATAATAATGGACTATAAATACACTTCATGGGACACATAAATGAGATAATTAAATTCTACTACAGAGAGATATACAAAGAAATCTTAGTAATTTATTGCAAAAGAGAGTTACTACAATTGAATTTTAAGGACCCACATTGATTTTTAGAAGAACATTAAAAGTATAACATAAATACAAGAGAGTAATTACTACTGTTCTAATTAATCTTCAATAGAACATTTGTTAGATACTAGGAATATTTTCTAGTAAATTCATGATAAAGACCTCACGTCAAAATAAGTCCTAAGTAGTAATTTACCTTGGAGCCACTGTGCTCCTGGAAGAACCTATTAGGCAAATTGTATTAGACAGATACTGACTTAGGCGTCAGAGTGGGTCTCCGGAAAAAATTTTATTGCATAAGTCCTAAGTAGTAATCCATCTTGCAGCCACTGCATTAATGTAATTAACCCCTTGTTGCATTTTGCAGGAATAGGTATCCTCTCAGGTGATATTATTGCATAGTTTGGCAAGATAGCAAAGACAGACTTCCAGATCACCAACATTAACTTCTGATTAACTCTAAATCAGAGAATTAAGTTCGTAATTAATTATTCCACAAAAGCAAAAAGGAACAATTTTTATTCTATGTTTAGATGTTACTTAATCAAACATACAAGTAGAAATCCAATTTCAATATATGATATATATATTAATGAGCTAGAAGTTGCGCCAACAAATTTATTTGATAAACTCATGTAAAAAGAAGTCATTGCCAAACCTCATATTCATAATTACAAGCACTTTGCTAGATTTACAAGCATTTTGATCTTCAATTCCTATAAAGCTCCTAATTGATTTAAACATTAGTCATTGTCAAACCTCATATTTATATTGGTGAACTCTCGATATTTCAATGGTATTTTGCTAGATTTTATTTTATTAAAATAATCTTTACTTTGAAAAACTCTAAATGGTAATTATGAGGGGGTCTTTGGATTGGATGTAAATATTTAAAGGTGAAAATAAAATCAAACTAATGAAATGAAAGCAAATAGAGATGCATGTGAATTAATTGAGATAGTTGTGAAAAAAGTAAAATGAGTATGAAATAAAAATAATTGAAGGAAAAAGAAGATAATTTCCTCTATTATGGAGGTAATACATTTCCCCACCCTTCCTAGGGTAAATATTTAACCCACAAAGAGTTCCCTTCATTTTTCATTACTTTGCAATTATTCTCCCATCTTTATAACAATCAAACTTTCACTAATTTCTCATTTAACAACTTTATTTTCTTACTTTGATTTTTCTTAACCCCTAAATATTTACACTCAATTCAAACATGCGCTCTAGGTTTTATTTTCTACTTGATCCACTAGTTGAATCAAAAATTATCTAAGAAGTCTTAATCTTGTTTGAAATGATCTGTTCATAAGTATGTTTGATCAAATTATCATACGCTTGTATTTCATTTTCGATTATTGTTGCCTTTATCATATAACTGAAACTGCCCATTTAATAATTAGTACTACAAGTTTCCGACTAACTGAAACAGTTGAAAATTTTCAATTAATTTTCTGACAGACAGGCATTAGTCGAAATTTCAGACTAAATTGCTACTGAAATAATTTTTGTAGCAATTTTAAATTAAAAAAAGGAAAATTTGAATTAAAACTCTCCTATTACTTGGTTTAATTAACTTGGTTTCTGACAACTTTGTCTGACAACAGTTGGAGTGAATCATTACTTGGTTTTACTACTTCTATTAATTTTAGTTTGTAATTGTTTATTTATATATTTATTGAGAAATTTGTATTTATTTAGTTTGGTTTGAATTAACTTAATTTACTTTATTTGACTAAAACACATTACGTATTTTTATTTATTTTGTTTAACTTGTCTTATTAGTTTAATTTGTCAGAAATCAAAAAGTATAATTTGTCTAATTAGTTTAATTTGTTTGACTGAATCTCCTATTATTTGTGTATTATTATATTATTTCTCGTCATTAATTTACTCCAACTAATAATAGTACTACACTTAAACTAATACGATTAATTATATATCAATACAACTAATAATATACTAATAATGCACTAATACGAGTAATTATTTACTAATACGACTAATTATTATATACTAATATAACTAACTAATACGACTAATACGGCTAAATAACTAATAAAGAACTAATAATCCACTAATACGAGTAGTAATAAACTTATACAACTAATAACATTATAATAATACACTAATACAACTAATATGAGTAATAATATAGTAATACAACTAATAATATACTAATACAACTAATAATACTACTAATAGTACACTAATACGATTAATATTATGGTAATACGAGTAATAATAAACTAATACGAGTAATAATACACTAATACACTAATACGACTAATAATACTATCGGATACGTGTATAGTTAATTTATAACACGTCTTTTGGTATTAAGTACTCAAGTAATTATATACTAATACTACACTAATCCACTAATTATATACTAATACAACTAATATTATACTTATGATATACTAATATGACTAATGTAATAATAATAATAATAATAATAATAATAATAATAATAATAATAATAATGGACTAATATGACTATTTATTATATACTAATGCAACTAATAATACACTAATACAAGTAATAATATACAAACGAACTAACAATATACTAATACTGTACGACGACTAATAATACATTAGTAAGACTAATAATAACTATTAATGCCCTAATACGACTAATACTACACTAATAGGACTACTAGTACACTAATTTGAGTAATAATATAATAATAATGCAGTAATACGACTAATAATATATTAATTCGACTACATATACTAATATACTAATACTACTCTAATATTATATACTAATAACACTAATATTATAATATTGTAATGTAATAATAATAATAATAATAATAATGGACTAATAAAACTATTTATTATATACTAATACAACTAATAATACACTAATACAAGTAATAATATTCAAACGAACTACTTATATACAAACGAACTAATAATATACTAATACAACTAACAATAATATTAATACTACACTAATACGACTAATACTATACTAATACGACTAATAATACACTAATTTGACTAATAATATAATAATAATGCATTAAATAATACATTAATAAGACAACTTATATACTAATAAACTAATAATACACTAATCCAACTAATTATATACTAATACAACTAATAATATATTAATGATACACTAAAACGAGTTATACTAATGACATATTATTACAACTAAGGTAATAATAATAATAATAATAATAATAATAATAATAATAATAATAATAATAATAATACACTAAGTGATACAAGTATTATGTTATAACTATAATAACATTGCATAGAGTATTACTAATTAACAAATGGCTTAGTGATTGGAGTCTTGGTGTAATAATTAAGAGGTCAGTGATTCAAAACTTGTTAAAGCAATTGTGTCGGAGGTATTGTGCAGGTTGAGGTATGATGTGGGTGCTATGTGGACGCCAAGTAGGCATGATGTGGCACCTTTCTTTTAGTTTTTTTTTCGACCAACCAGGTAGTCAGAATTTGGTCGGAAAATTTTTAAAAATCTTTTTCTCATCATTTTGGGATAAATTCCGAAATAGTGTTTTCCGACTAAATAATAGTAGGAAATTAGTTAGAACTAATATACCGACTAACCATTGTTAGTTGGAAATTGCGACTGTTTTCCTACTAAAATGAAATTCCGACCAATCTGAACCGACTATCCCAAAATAGTCGGAAATCAGTCGGTGTGGAAATCATTCGGTATAGCTCTATATCGACTGATTTTCGACTGTTTTGGGTGGTCGAAAATGTGTCGTTTTATGGTTGTGTATAGTGTAAAATTTCAAGATATGTAACATGTCATTACTCATTCTCATGGTTATGAAAGTTTGATCATAAAATGGTTTTTTATGCATAATTTTTCATTACTACCTAATAGCCCATGTTCTAATGGCAATGTATTAGAATAAATTTTATGAGGAATATGATATTGTTCAAGGAAAATAAGAACAACCATTAAACTTGTCAAGACATATTTCAACTAAAATCACCACAAATTTATCTTTGTCATTCTCACCATTTAGTACATATTACTAAACGGACCTAATAGAATATGTCAATAAATATTACTTAATTAGGTTTCATAATAAATTTTAAAATGTTTTAAAAACTTTGGTATATCATAAAATTTGTATTTACTTTTTCATCTTGGAATACAATAATTTAGAGTACTCTCTTTGAAAATCGTTATTTCAGTATCTAAAGTCAATTAACGCTAATTGTTGCATTAGAGAAACTGATTTAATGATAAACATACAAATTATATACATAATTTGTAATTAATTTTATAAAATAATCGATGCTTAACAATTGAAGCAAACCACCGTAGAAATTTCTATTAGAAATTTTTTATTCTTATATAAATAAAAAAACACAAAGAGAGAACACAAAGCGATGAAAATTTATGTTTTCTTACATGTTTTTAACATTTAAGCAAAACCTAATCTCTTTTGATATGTTATACTACTATATCGCTCTCATTTTACTACATCGTAATTTAAAGAATCTAAATTTTAACTAACAATGAAATTTCATATTATTGTTATCTTATTTAAATGGTTTTTTATTACTAATTAACAAATAATCATTTATGTATCAAGGTAAAATTTAAATTCTATGTCTGCAAAAAATCTAAAGTGCTAATTTTTTTTACCATTTAATTCACATTAATATTACATTACAAAATTATTGCTGGTTTTTAATACATCAATTACAAAATTATTGCAAATCAATAATACAATTTCTTTATTTAATGTATCAGTTATTTCTGGATTTTAATATATCAATTACAAAATTATTGCAAATCAATTATATAATTTCCCTATTTAATGTAAGATTACATGTTGTATTTAAATTGCTTAGTCAGCAATCTACTCCAATCAAAAAAATGCAAATGTCAAAATCATTTTTATCGCGACATTTGTCATTTTACTCTAACTTTATTATAATGTATGATTATTATTATTATAACGTATGATTAAAGCTGAATTAATATTAAATTACACCAAAGAAATACTTGATTTGTTTCTTATACATGCGGTATATATCATTTTATTTTAAATTTATTATTGAAATAGATTGTTGATTATATTCATCGAAGCTAGATCCAAAATCATGACGTTTCCATGCATGGCGTAATTGTTGCGTAATTACGGTTTACGTTAGTGGGATGATCTAGCCAATCGCCAAACAATATGAATTTTAGAGAAAGTTAACCGGCAAAAATTAGGATGCCTTACCTTTTTTAGGTACCATGGATTAGGTTTAAATATTATTTTATTTATAAATATAAACAAGCATTATCTTAGCTTCCAAACTAGCACTACAAGTCTAGACTATAGAGCATGATTTACTTTTCTTCTTTTTTTTTTTTTTTTTTTTATGAAAAATTGTACGTAGACGAAGTACCTTGCTAATTTGTTTGATGGTATTCTAGGGGTTTGCTCAAGATAACTCATGACTTTGTTATATGAATATTAATGTTTAACGTCTATAGTTTCATGCACATAAAGGGTAAGTGTTTTGAAAGCGATTTTAAATAAGGGAGGACTTGTGATGAATCTTAGAACTTTGAAATGAGTTTTTAAATTAATAGTAATACTCCCTTCGAATCAATTTAGTTGTCCCATTTTTTTATTTGGTAAAGTCTTTAATTAGTTGTCCCATTTTTATTCTTGTCAATCTTTTTTTACCTGAATATCCTTAGTTCACACAAGTAATTACGAATATATCTCTATATACCTTACTTATCCAACTACCCTTCACTACTTACCCTTCACTATTTATCCTTTACTACTTACCCTTTTTAATAGACCCTACACCATCCTTAATAACCGTGCCTAAGCAAATGGAACATTTAAATTGGTTCGGAGGGAGTATAAATTAACATAAGTGGCAACGATGAAATGATTAAAGATTTTAAAATGTGGAGTATTTGTGTTGTTGTAAGATATGCACTAATGCATATCGTTTCTTGGTTTTTAAGGAGCTTGTTTTTTTAAAAAAAGTTTTCTACTCAATTTTTAGGTATTAAAAAGCATACTCCTTTATCCCCCCGAGGGGCCGGGGTAACATAGTTTTTTAGTGGGGAATTAGAAAGGAGTAATAATGATTAAAACATAAACTGGCATCAGGTTTTATGAATAAATAACACATAAGTAGGTGGACAATACAGAGGGTATGGAGGAGGGTTAAAATAGTCATCCAAACAAGTAAAAATTTAACCTGAAGAAAGAATATGAGGGGAACAAGGGGGACATACAATCAGACTTGTCTAAGTTGTGGAACATTCCACTTAGGTTTAAGTGCAACATTAGATTACTTGCTGAGGCAATCAGTGTGTCCAAAACAATAGTTCATAGGTAGGTAAAATGGGATAAAATCAAGCGATATAGCAACGCAATCAAGTCGACCTTAACTACAAAGAACATATTTGGTGGATAGCACTGTGCTTGTCACACGTAATGGAAGTGCAAGAGAATATACAAACATGTCTAAGGATGGTCAATATGATGAAATATAGTCTTTATGAGTAACACGACATGCATATATTATCTCGCACCGGTAGAATTAGGATAAAAGCAAGTTTTTTACATGTAAAGTAATGTTGTTGCTTGCAACAAGACCTTGGTTCAGTTATGATGGTTAATTATTGTATTTTATTTTGGCAAATTTGGTCTTTGGCCTTTAGTAGATGTGGTGCTAGCACAAAGTTCAAGTTTTAATAGGGAGAAGAAAAGCTCTAGAAACAAAACCTATTCATAAAATAACGACTGTCACGAGATGAATGTTATTAGTAAATTAATTCATGTAATTAAAGCTAAATGGCTTCTTGAAGACAATGGTACTATGTTTATCCAACAAGATAATGCACCACCACACATGATGTCAATGATGAAGACTTTTTAGGGCATTAAATTCAGATGGATTTGACATTGAATTAGTATGTTAACCTCCAAATAGTCCAGACTTGAATGACTAGGACTTAGCGTTTAATAATCAATACAATATCATTAATCACCGAAGAACGTAGAAGAACTTATAAATGGTGTGAAATTGGATGTTTTTAAAATCCAAATGATTAATCATAGTAAAAAAAGTTAGAAAGTTAATAATCAATAGCAACATTTGATTTTTTCTGGAACCCAAATGATGATGAGTCATAGTCATTGGAGATTCAAAAGCCTTTTTTTCACACCCATCGTAAGAATTAGGTATTATATTTACTTCAAATGTTATGGAATTAAAGTATTTGGTATTAGTCTTCCTTGTATGAGTAGGCAATGGAGGAGATATAGCAGTAGAAATAATATTAGGAATGGCAGTGGGAGACGAGGCATGTTCAGATGGAGAGTTTGAATTTGATGGAGATATAAGGAAAGTGGGCGGATTAAATAGAGAGGGTACAAGTTTTGAGGAGTAATTATTGGGGAGTTGGGATTTGAGAAAATTGCATGTTGACTAATATTGGGATTAGGTGGAGTTAATTGAGCGGATTTCTCAGAATCTTGCGAGATAATGAGGATATGGGTAATTTGGTAGCGTATTAAAAGCCAAATTTGATTGTTGAATTATGGGAATGGAAGCAGGAAACCAAGAATTGATATCATATGACTTAAAAGAATTATTAGTAAGGGATATATAAGGATACTCTTGTTTAAGAAATCGAACATGACGAGACGTATATATTTTATCAGTAAGTGGATTGAGACAATAATAAGCACTTTGAGAGAGAGAATAACCAACAAAAATGTAAGGGACTGATTTAGGTTGTAATTTGTGAGTATTATAAGGACGAAGCCATGGATAACATAAACAACCAAAAGAGCAAAGTTTGGAATAATTAGAATGAATTTGAAAAAGAGAATAAAAAGGACACTTATTTTGAAGAGTGGGAGTAGGTAGTCTATTAATGAGATATGTAGCACTAGTGAAAGCTAAAGGCCAAAATTTTATGGGTATTTTTATTTTAGCATGAGGGAGTAAAGATAGACCGGTTTCAACAATGTGACGATGCCGACGTTTGGGATATCCATTATGTTCTTGTGTATGTGGAGGAGAAGTCAAATGAGTAATACCACAAGATGAAAAATGAGGTTGTAATTTCATATATTCTCCCCCATTATCACTAAAAAATTGTTTAATTGGCATATTAAAATATTTTTCAACAAGTGACTGAAAACGAAGAAAGGTATTTAAAGAATCAGACTTATGTTTGATGGGATATAACCATGTATTTTTAGTGAAATGATCAAAAAAAATAATATAATATTTAAGATGATCAAAAGATTGAACGGGAGAAGTCCATACATCAGAATAAATTAGATCTAAGGGTGCATGGGAAGTAAGTGTAGAAACGTTAAAAGGTAACTTATGACTTTTGTTAATTTGATAGGAATTACAAGGAGTAGTTGAAGTTATAGGGTAAACATCTAAGAAATTAGAGATTAAATTAAATACTTTTTTAGATGGATGGCTAAGACGATGATGCCAAGTAGATGTGGGACATTTGGAAGAGATGGCCGAATAAACTGTTGGTGAGAATAAGAAGCATGTATATACTCCTTGATTAGTTTGACCCTGGAGTAGAGTATAATTGGTGGAGAGGTCCTTGATAATAAAATAAGTAGAAGAGAAAGAGATTTGATGATTATTATCAAGACATAAACGAGATAATGATAAAATATTGCAGGAAATTTTAGGAACGTATAGTACGTTAGATAAAATAACAGTGAAATTAGAAAGAGTAAGAGACATAGAATCGATATGAGTAATTTGAAGAGAAGTATCGTCATCGATAATGAGTTCTTCAGTACCATTGTAGGGGGCATAAAGAGAAAAGGCGGTGAGGTCATTAATGACATGATGAGAAGCTCCACTATCTAATAACCAAGAAGAATTGTAACAGACTCAAAATTCTTAATTTTAATCTTCCGATTAATTATTCCGAATTTTCAATTCAAATCTCTAATCCTTTGATTATCCATTTCAAACCATCTTTAATTCCTAAACCTTTTCCGATTTTGTAATTTCTTTCAAATATTAAACTATAAAATAGTATTTTGTTTAAAATCTTTTTATAAGCACTCAAATATTATTTTATTATTTTATAGTTCGAAAAGTAAAAATTTTATTATTATATGTTAATTATGTATCGAGATTACCGCTCCTGTACACGTGGTATCAGAGCTAAAGTTACTTGAATACCGGAACTTCGGTTCCATGTAAAAAATGTTCTCGATAGCCGACATTTTCAAAATAAAAAAAAGATGTTTTTTTTTCAAATGAGTTTTTTTTTTCCAAATAGCTTTTTTTCAATTTTTTTTCTTTTATGCTTGTGTGACCAAGTGTAGATTACATGTTATAATTATGTTAATGTGATATTGATCACATGTTTAAATTTCATTTGAGATGACGACATATTATAATATTCCCTCACTTAGGAGTCTAGGATTTGACAGTTGGAATAACAGTTAACGTGAATGAAGAGTTTGAAGGTAAAGTTATTTCTGATAATTTTCTCGTAGAAAATTTTTCCATTCATATTCTTTTTGATTCTAAAGTCGACCGATCTTTTATCTCTACCTCTTTTCTTCAAAAATCCTCTGTCTTTCACCTCAGAAATTCAATCCCTAAATTTGTTCACCTAATGGTTCACCATTTCTATGTGACCGTATCTTTCCTACTTTCCTCTTAAGATTTTAGATCTTCATCTACTGTCGACTTGATAGTGTTTGAATTGGGTACTTAGGGTATAGATTTGTACAGACGTCATCATGTGGAGATTTTTTTAAAAGGACAAGATTGTTTGGGTTAAAACTCAGGGAGAAGGGTGCTTGATTATGAACGAATATGTGTCTCCTGTTCAAATCATTTATGTCGTTCATACCATTGAGATGATTAAGCATTGAGATGAGGGATACATGCATGTGTTTTATTTCTAGTAGTAAGGAGAAAACCAAATTGAGTCTCGATGAAATCCCGATCGTTTGTGAATACCCTAATGTTTATCTTAAGTATTTACCTGGTTTACCCCCGAGGAGAGTTGTTGATTTCCATATTGATCTGATTTCTAATGTTATCTCTATATCCAAGACTCTATACCATTTTATCCTAGTCGAATTAACTAAATTAAAGAAGTAGTGGATGAGTTACTAGAAAAAAAAAGAGAGTTTTATTCGCAGTAATGTGTCACCTTGGAAAGCCCCTGTTTTATTTGTTAATATAAATGATGTACAATGAGGTTGTGCATTGACTATAGGGAGATTAACAAGATTACCATCAAGAGCAGTTACCCTTTGTTTAGGATAGATGATATTTTTGGATTAGTTAGAAGTTAGGAACTCAAGAGTTTTCTATGATTTATTTGAGGTCTAGATAGCTAAGAAGGATATTCCTAAGACTGCGTTCTAGACTAGTTATGGACTTTATGAGTTTTGGTGATGTCATTTGGGGTAACAAATACGCCATCAACGTTTATGGATTTGATGCAGAGATACATTCGTCCTTATTTGGATAAGTTTATAGTTTTTATGAAATTTTGGTATATTCGAGAAACATGGAGGAACATGAGGAACAATTGAGGATTATGCTAAAACTTTGAGAAAAAAATGTTTAGGAACTTTATTAGTACGAGTTTTGGCTTGAGGAAATAGTTTTTTTTGGGTTATATTGTGTCTAAGGATTGAATTTCTGTGGATCTGGAGAAGATTAAGACGATAATTAATTGTCGATTCCGAGGAATGTAACTGAAGCTCGGAGCTTTTTGGGTTTTGCTAGTTACTATAGGAAATATGTTGAGAATTTCTTTAAGGTTACTCGTCCCATGTTTGAGTTCTTGAAGAAAAGAATTAGATTTTAATAAAGTGAGAGGTACACGATTGCTTTTGAGGAATTAAAGAGGAGACTCACTACTGCTCATGTATTAATAGTGCATGATTGTAGCAAACGATTCAAGGTCTATTGGGATACTTCATTTAAAGGTTTGGGATGTGTACTTATGCAAGATGTAAATGTCATAGCTTATCCATCGAGGCAGTTGAGGCCACATGAGGTGAATTACTTTGTGCACGACATTAAACTTGTTGTAGTAATCCTTGCTCTGAAGTTGTGGAGACATTATTTGTATGGGCTACCGTGTAAGATCTACAGCGATCTTCAAAACTTGAGGTATGTCTTCAACTAGAAGGAATTTAACATGCACCAAAGACTATGGCTTGAGGTTATTTGGATTATGTCTTGAAATTTTATACCACCTTGGAAGGTGAAAAAGTTGTCTTATGTTTTGAGGAGGAGACAGAGAGTGTCGAATCTGTACCTTGGGAGTTTTACCATGAAATGCAGAGTTTGAGATTAGAGATTTGTAACCAACATGAGGTTAGACGGTATTTGGAAGCGATGACCATACATACAAACTTTGTTTGAGCATATCAATGAGGCACAACTTCAGAATTCGGAGATTATTGAGTTAATCCATATAGTTGAGGGGAATGAGGCCAATGTTTTTGAGTTAAAAGAAAGAGGAAAGGTGGGTCCAAAATTTATTAGACCTTTTGAAATTCTAAGAAGAGTTAGACAAGTTGCTTATGATTTGTCTTTACTATCGAGTTTGGTAAAAGTTCATTATGTGTTCCATGTTTCACAGTTGAGGAAGTATGTTCATGATCCATCGCATGTGCTAACCCATGAACCCCTTCAGATCGATGAAAGCCTATGAGGAGAGACCTATCAGATTTTGGATACCCCAGTCAAAGAATTGAGAAACTCTAGGATTACATTGGTCAAGGTTTTGTGGTCAAACCACATAGTAGAGGAAGCTACTTCGGAGAAGGAGGCAGACATAAGAGAGCGATACCCTAACCTTTTCGATAAGTTCTAGTTTCAGGACGAAACTATCTTAAGGGGGGAAGAGTTGTAACACACTCAAAATTCTTAATTTTAATCTTCTGATTAATTATTCCGAATTTCCAATTCAAATCTCTAATCCTTTGATTATCCATTTCAAACCATCTTTAATTTCTAAACCTTTTCCGATTTTGTAATTTCTTTCAAATATTAAACTTTAAAATAGTATTTTGTCTAAAATCTTTTTATAAGCACTCAAACATTATTTTATTAGTTTATAGTATGAAAAGTAAAATTTTATTATTATATATTAATTATGTATCGAGATTGCCGCACCTATTACAAGTATCAATCGAAGGAAGGGAGGAAGGAATAGTAGCCATGGTAATTGGATTAGGAGAAAGGGTAGAAAAGTATTTAAAATGATTGTTGGCCATGTAATATGTAAGAAATAGGATCGGAAAAAAGCTCTGATACCATATAAAGAATAAAAAAAAATATAAAAAAAGAGAGAATTAATTTCATTTTCATTGATACTCAACAATTATATATATAGCTATGAGATATTAAAGACTTCCTAATTAACTCCTAGAATTAAGCTAATTACTATACTATACAAAAATGGAAGTCAAACTAATTAAACAATAAAAAAAAATCTAAATACAAGGCTAAACTAAAGGTTACGTATTTACATAATTTCAAAAACAATTGAAGTAAATATAAGAATAATGTATTTACTTAACATTAGGCTCATAATAACAAGGAAGAGAGTCAAGCAACAAATCAAATTCTTTAGTATTAGAGACATACATAATTGAAACACAGGACACACATAACGAAAAATCAGATCTTAACAAGGTGAACAACAAATATTTAGATCTCATCAACCGAAAAACCATAAAAAAAAAAAACAATATCATAGCAAAAATGGTACCCAAAATCACAAAAAAAAAAAAATTCAACCCATTCAAGAACAAAAAATGGTACCCCAAGTCAAGAAAAATCTAACCCATTCAAGAAAGAAAATATCAAAAAAAGGTACCCAAAAACATGAAAAATCTAACCATTCAAAATCGAACAAAAATCACAAAAATCAAGAAAATTGCACATAAATTATTATAATTATTTTTACTGATGGAAACTAATTTTTACTGAATGAACTATAAATTATTATTGAATTGTATTTATTAAATTCATTTTTACTAATTGTAACCAATTATCACTTATTGTAATTGATTTTTGGGAATTAAAACTGATTTTCACCTACTAAAATTGATTTTTATTGATTACTTATTTTTGTAACATGAACTAAACAGGGTCTTAATTGTAGTTTTTTTTTTTTAAATAACATTTGTGTCATTTATGTTGTAAATCAAGAGTAATAGTCAATGAATAAAATAAATGTCATTGAAATAATTGTTTAACATATCAATTTTTGATAATAATCAAGAGTAACAGTTAAAGAATAAAATATTTCAAGATTTGGAAGGTTTTTATCTATGAAACTTTCTAGAATTATAACGTTCTGCAGATTTGAACTTGAAAGTGGGTGAAACACTTATTCCCATCCCATATAAGTTGCACAATGTAGCATTAAAGTTGATTTAATTTGTTGTTAATTGTATTAATTTAATGTGGTTATATAAACTTGATTCGAAATTAAGTTTCAAAGGTTATAAAATTTTGATTTAAAATAAAAAAGAAAATAAATATTTTTTTTATTTGAAAGGAACCTGTAAATTAAACTAGCTCAAATCGAGCTCGGCCAAAGACCAAAGACAATCAGGAAAAGGGGGCATACAAACCTTTTCAAGGGTAAAGTCAGTTTCCATTCAACCACCGTATGGGCAACGGTGTTACCCCATCTACGAACAAAGCTAGCTTTTATACCATCAAAAACATTAAGCGAAGAAATCAAGGAGTCATAGACAAGGTGAATAGGAGCATGACCAGCCTCTCTGTTGATAATGGCCGAAACAACATTGAGAGCATCAGCTTCCAAATGAACCTTTTCGAAGTCCATCTCTTAGCAACTTCCAGTCCGTATCTTGCAGCCATAGCCTCCGAGGTTTCAACATTCCAATTTGCTTGGCAAAGACGAGTTACAATGAGAAGAACACAACCTTGGTCATCACATCCCCAACCCCCTTCTGCACCCAACACCTATATGAGCATAGAAGTTGATCTTAATCCACCCACTGTCAGGTGGTCACCATGAGTTAAAGGAGGGAGCTCTAGTATTCGATAAAGTAAAGACCTTTTGGGCGTATTCTTTGTAATCCACCACCATTTTGATCATGGCTGCTGATAACTGCATAAGATTGCAATTGGCGTTTTCCATGACACATTTATTACGTCCTATCCAACAAGCCCAAAGAGAGGATCATAGAAGAGACAGCTCATCCGCAGTTGTGTGAGAGTGGAGCCATAACAAGAAATCCTCAAAAGACTGCCTAGCAACATCATGAATCAACGAACCCAAAGGAGATGACATCCATAAATTTCGGGGATCAACACATTCGATCAATGCATGGCAAATGGATTCCAAGGTCTCATTACAGCGACACATATTAGACTCACGAATGTGTCTCCGAAACATAACCACATTAACTGGTAGCGAACCTTTGCAAGCGTGCCAAAGAAAGTGACGTAATTTTGGTGGACCTTGAAGATTCCAGACTTTAGACCATAATTGATTGTTGAGTTCAGCAGCTGAGCCCAACAGTCCCATCATACCAAGTTAATACCCTGACTTCACAGAATAACAACCATTCCTATTATACCCCCCTAAAACAATATCTTCACTTGTATCCTGATCAAGAGGGAAAGAAAGGATAACATCAATAGTGTCATGATCAAAGAAACCCATAAGCTTTTCCACATCCCATGCCTTTGTTCTTTAGTCAATGAACTCACACACTCGATAGTCCATGTCGTTTTCATTCCTCAAGACTGGTGCTACAAAGGTCCCATCACAAAGCAACCATCTATCCTTCTTCACCCAAAATGTGTAACCATCACCAATTATCCAGCCCAAGCCTTCATGTAGGAGCGGCTTGGTAGCCCACATACTTCCCCAAGAAAAACACGGGTCAAAATCCCTTCTAGCATCCAATATGGAGTCATGCTTATAATATCTAACTTTGAGAACTGAGTTCAGTGAGTAATTGGGCTTTTCAACCAATCTCCAAATTTGCTTGGCCAGGAGCGCCTGATTGAAACATTTAAGGTCACGAAAGCCCATGCCCCCATGCTTCTTTGGAGAACATAAAATAGCCTAACTGTGCCAATGCATTTTCTTATTATCACCGGTAGAGCCCCACCAAAACGAGCCATCATGGAATGAATATCATCTAAAATGCTTTATTGTATACAAAACATATTCATCATATAAGTAGGGATAGCTTGAATCACAGATTTAATCAGCACCTCCTTATCAGCTCTGGAAAACAAACGCTTCTTTCACCCTTGAATTTTCTTCCAAACTCTATCTTTTAGGCATGAGAAGATAGATGTCTTTGATCTCCCAATAATTGTTGGCAACCCTAAGTACTTTGAAAGTCTATCAACCTCCTGGACCCCCAAGCGCTCCTTAATAGCCTGTCTCATAGACTATGGTACACCCTAGCTGAAAGAGATTTCTGTCTTATCAAAATTAACTCTTTGGCCCGATGCTCGCTTATATGTGCTAATAATGTTAGCTACCTCCAAGCATTCTTGAACAGTAGCTCTCGCAAAGAGAATACTATCATCTGCAAAAAATCAAGTGAGATAAAAGAGTTGCACCTCGACACACCTTGACACCATGGATCAACCCCCTAGACATACACTGAGAGATTAAAGTAAGGCATCCGCACACAAAATGAAAAGATATAGTGAAATAGGGTCCCCTTGTCTCAGTCCCCAGGAAGAAATAACATTACCATCTTTGCTACCATTAATCTTAAAAGGAAAGGAGACACTAGTGAGGCAGCTCATGATTACATTTACCCAACTATCTCTAAAACCCATCTTCAACATAACCTTTTCAACAAAGGTCCATTCAATGTTGTCATATCCTTTACTCATATCTAGTTTTAGTGCAAAAGCATTAGTTCTCCCATTTGATGAAAGTTTTATAGAGTGGAAAGTTTCGAAAGTCAGCAAAGCATTATGAGAATAAGTCGGCCCGAAATGAAGGCACTTTGATTAACAGATATAATATGATCCAAAAAAGGTTTTAGCCTATTAGCTAGTGTTTTTGATATGATTTTGTAAATCACATTGCAGCAACTAATAGGCCTAAAATATTTAATGGATTTTGGTTCATTGCGCTTCGAGATGAGGCAGACATATGTCTGATTAATCCTCTTCATATCAAATAATTCTCGCCACCATCGTCTAACAAGACAAACAACATCATCACCTATAATATCCCAAAATTTTTGATAAAAAAGAGCATGAAAGCCATTAATACCTAGGGCTTTTGTAGGGTGCATTTGGAAGGTAGCTATATGAATTTCCTCCGTCGTAAGTTCCAGATCCATGAAGTCATTCATATCATCAGTCACAATTGATCTCAGACCATCCATGCACTATCAAAACTAGAAAGAGAGCTAGCGGAGAATAAGCTCTCATAGTACGCAGTGATAAGCCATTCAATGTCTGTCTTACTAGTTTTTCAACAACCACTATCATAGTTCAAGCCCTTTATCAAATTCCAACGTCTTCTAGAGCTAGCTTTTTGGTGGAAGTACTTTGAGTTTTTATCAACATCTTTTAGTTCATTAGCCCTCGATCTCATGTCTCAGTAAGATTCCTTCATCCTATGAAGCTCATCCAGCTCATTTGATAACACTTTGCAATTGTTCATCATATTCGCATCAAGAGGGCATCGTTGGGCCGCCCTCAGCTTCCTTTTAGAGTCTTTAATCCTAGCTTTCAAGGCACCAAAAGTAGACTCGGCCTAAGAGGCCAATTTTAAGGCACAATTATCGATGCAAAAAGTTATATTAGCCCCTAGAGCTTCCTGCCAAGCTTCAGAGACAACCCTCATGCAATCATCATTTGATAACCACAACGATTCAAAATGGAAAAACTTAGCATCACATCCATCCGCTTGTGGCTTGGTAGTACATAGCATTATCGGCACATGATCAGAGCGATATATAGGAAAGTGCCTGACATCAAAGTGTTGAAACAAATCGAGCTACCCAGCACAAGCTAAAAACCGGTCAAGTCTTTCTCGTATCATAGTAGTAGACGAAAGCCCCCTGCTCCACGTGAAGATACTTCCTCTATATCCCAGGTCTCTCAACCCGCAAGCATCAATACATTCTCTAAAAGCTTCCATATCCCTTTCAGGCCTACGATTTCCCCCCTCCTTTTCTTGATGGGTGAGAATTTCATCGAAGTCACCAAACATAATCAAGGGACCTCGTGTATCCATACGAACCTTCTCAATCAACTCCCACGTTTTTCTTTTATGCATTCTGTCAGCCTAGCCATAAATCCCACATGCATACCATACAGAGTCAGCCTCACTATCATCCCGAATCTCCACCAAAATGTGATGTTGTGAATAGGAGATCAGATTGGCATTTATATCTCGCCGCCACAATCCTAAGCCCCCAGAGTGACCCTCACTACTGACATAAAACCTTTCACTAAACCCACATTTGTTTCAAATACCTTTAAGCTTGCGATTTTCCATTATAGTCTCAACCACAAAAACCATACTCGGCCTCTCTCTCCAACACCAGCTGTGGAGAGCTTGAATTGTCAGGTGATTATTAAGACCCTGACAGTTCCAACTGAAGATTTTCATTGTCGTTCGCGGGGTTGGTTTTCTCCAACCGCCGCTACTGAGTCAGATAAGGAAAAGCTAATGTCGGATCCCATGCAAGATATCTTCAGAATTCTCCATTTCAACATCAGTATCCCACGATTTTTGGTTACCCATAACATCAATCGCAGGGGTTGTTGATGACCTTGTTTTGTTAGTTTTAGGCAAAATTTTTATAGCCCTTCCATTCACTTTTTTGGTCTTGATAGGTTTTTTAGATGGAGGATTTACATACCCTAATTGAAAAGTAGGACAAATTAATGGTTCATGTGTGGGTTCCACAAAGATATGTACCTCATCATTTAATATTGTTTGTTTTTGGGAATTTGTGCCATTACCACCACATTATCTTCATCATGAGTGTTAGAGATACCATCACCTCCTTACCCAGCATTTTTTCCATCGGAACATTCTTGAGAACCAGGTCCACAGGGGATACTTTTGGAAACACAATACTCTGCTTGATCACGTCTTCATCTCCATGTGTGTTGTGGGTTACACTCCTGTTAGCCGTACTGTTCGCCACATTCAGTTCAAATAATTTGGGCTTTGGAACAAACAAATTCTTCTTCAGTTTCAGAGCATTAACTTCCTCAGTAAGTTTACTCAAACCCTTGCAAGGAGATGCCCTAATATTCATCCTCCATCCGTAGCCTAGATCTTTATCTTCATCTAAAACTTATGAGCAATCCTTCTCCGTGTATGTCAGTAAACCACACAAGAAACAAAAGTGAGGAAGCCGTTCATACATCAGAGTAATCCTCACAGTGTTTCCTATTTTCAGCCGTATCATTTGATATCTCTTCAATGGCTTGGTGATGTCAAGCCAAAGCCTTAACCTACGATAAGGGTTAATATCAAGAAAATATTCTTCGAGTTCCATAACTTCACTAATCGCCTTCGCAATGGCTCTCACCTTTTCATCCGATCTATACCCAAATGAGAGGTTGTATAATCGAATCCAAAAGGAAGAAAAGTTTAAAACTATATCACCCGGTTGTTGTTCTTGGTCGATTTCTCGGAGAACAAGCAACTTATTTTCGAAACACCAAGGTCTGCTAATCAAGACTTTCTCCCGATCCCTCCAATGAATTGAAAGAGGAAAAGATTCAACCCCAAAGCCGTAATAACCACACCTTCCTTCAAATTCCATATGTGTAGGAGGGTACGTCTTACAGCGTCGAAGTTCAAGGGTTTCGATGTTAGAATTCTACCCACCAACCGCAAGGATAATTTCTCATTGTGGGAATTATCCTCACAGTTTTCAAGATCTACCACGTCGTCTTCTTCATTTGTTATAGCCAATTTGGAGCAGTGCTCGACTAGGTCATTCGCCATTATTGCCAAGAAAGCAGGATAACGGGACAGAAGAGTCTCTAGGGTAAAACCACAGAGAGCGAATCAAGCCCTAACCCTAGAGAGAAAATGGGACTTTATTTTTAGAAAATAAATATTTAAAGATCTAAAATGTTTTGATAAAGGGATTTACATGGTAACAACAAATTTTTGCAAAAGACCGGTGGTAGCAAATTTTTAAAAAAAATTCCACAAAATAATATTGTACTTTTGGAATTTTACAACTTAATGTACAATCTAACGATTTTTGGGCATGAATGACGGAAACTTAAATTCGAAAAGTAAAATGTTATTTTATGGAACTTTAAAGAAGAAAGGTTACTGTATTTTAAGGAAAGAAGATAAGGGTAAAAACAAAATTTCACAACTTTACATATAATCTAACGTTTTTTTGGGCATCAGTGTTACAACAAATTAAATTCCAAAAGTACAATGCTATTTTGTGAAATTTTTTTAAAGATTTGCATCACTGCCCTTTCGCAAAGTTCGTTGCTACTATATAAAATATCACTTTAATAAATAAAATCTGCCAGAACTATAAGGTTTTTGCAAATTTGAAATTTAAACGGAAGAAACTTTAATCTTCATTCAACTTACACAATTCAACATTAAAGTTTTTGTCATTAATGCTATCAAATTTTATTAGTTATATAGGTTAACTAGTACATGTGCACGTGCAATGCACGGAATTCTGTTAGTTTGATGGTTAATGCTATATAATTTATATTTAAAAATATTATAAGTATTTATTTTCAAGTTTCAAAAAAATATATATTTTCACTTTTTTTTAAATTCACTTAACCAATAGAGAAATAAAATAAAAATGATAATATAATTGATGATCTTGTATGAACATTGAATGAACATAATTAAGCAATAAATATGTACATACTTAATATCAAATGCTTAGATGTTATTTTGATAAATTAATACAATACATGGCATTAAGTGAATATAATATGCATGCTACATTTATGCATTTTACTTTATGTCTCTATTAACAATTCTTATTATAAAAATATATTAGTCAGTTACATGTTCTTTAATATAAATTGCATTAAAAATCGCTAGTATAAATAACTTGATTTGAAAGTCTTGTTGTTAATTTTTATAAAAATCATCTATTATTAAACACATGACTCACATAATTAATCCGACCTATTACATTAATTCATTTGGTCAGACTCTTTAAATAGTGTTATTTATCAGTTTTCAATCTTTTTATTAAATTTGTATGATTTGTATTTTTGTAATACCTTTTCATTTATTTTAAAAAAATTTCTTATATTATCTATTAATATATTTCAAATTTTAAAAATATTATTATTTTAATAAAGTGTTTGAATGTCACATTATTATTTACCTAATTTAACATAGATTTTAAATATGTTAATAAATTATATCCATTGTAAACTAATAATTATTTAAATGTTTATTATTTCCTAAATTAATTTGTCATGCAATCAATAAGAAATCAATAAGATTATTCCATTTGTCAAATGTCTAATAGTTTGACACTTGGAATTTTCCAACTCTTTTATAACATTATTATATATGTATGATATGATGTATGATAGCCCACGTAATATAAATTTTTCATTTTTTACACTTGACAAATTTATTGACAGCTAATGTGTAAGAAGAATTGTAATCAAGTGGGAACTTGATTGAATCAATTAATAGCATACTCTCATAATATTACAATTTTATAAATTTTAGCTAAGTGTAGTTAAGATATAAATGATTAAAATTGCACAATGAATTGCGTAAGATATGAAATGTAGCAAGTATAATGAAATGGAGGAATTGAGATTTAAGATTCATGATTGTTAAAAGGCACGGAGTTCATCTTATACTTGCTTACTTTCCCAATATTCATGATAAATCTTAAGAAATTTCAAGAGGTAACCCTAAGGTTTTAGGTTTTCCACGCGGTTACCAAAGCTTATAAAAAATCCACATGGTAACCCTGAGGCTTACCAAATTGTTCCACCGTGACCTTTTTGCACATAAAACGTTAGCAAACTTTAATTTCGAAACTTTTAGGTTGTACATCTATTTATGCGACTCACCATTTCAAATGCCATTAGTTTCAATCTTTTCCCCTAAAACATAAACCCTAACTCTACCATTTTTGGATTTGGGGGAAAAATATGATTTGGATGAAAGATGGTAGAGTTGAAGTTTATGTGTTGGGGGAAAAGGTTGACATTGATGGCATTCGAAATGGTGAGTGCATAAATTGGTGTACAACAACCATAAAGCTTCGAAATTAATATTTGCTAACATTTTATGTTCAAAAAGGTCATGGTGGAACAATTTCATAAATCTCAATATTACCGTGTGGATTTTTTAAAGGTTTTGGTTACCACGTGAAAAATTCAAAACCTCAGAATTATCACGTGAAATTTTCCTAAAACTTAAGAGAATAGGTCGGCAAACCAAAGGCATCAAATATCAAACTTAATGCGTTGAAATATCAAAAAAAATAAAATAAAAATTGTATTCTTTTCTCAAGAATCTTCACTATTTCTAAGTTCTAATCGATCATGAAAAATGAATTATTCTCCTTTACCTTGCATGTTTCTATTGTTACATCATCCCATTGGACTTGGGAGTACCTTATTATAGCTTAATTAATAATGTCAACTTTAAGAACTTTAACAAGAACATGTTGCAAATCATGACTTTATTATATCCGTAGAATCTCTCTTTGTTGGGTTGAAAATTGTAGGCGGGCCCTTAGATTTTAGTGGCCGGGACGAAAAATATAGTATATATCTTAATTATATATAAAATATAAATTAATAAATACAAAATTTATACTATTAAAAAAATATTACACATCACTACATTTTAATAAGTAGATTATTAATAAGGAATGAATGGAGTATTTAATATATTGAGTACAATCTTTTAAAAATTCATTACCAATTAATAAAATATTTTTATTGAGTTATAATAACTCTAAAAGGACTACATAAAAATCCATAAAACAACTCTATTCATCGTATAAAAATAAAGAAAAAAATTAACACCCACAAATTTAATTTGCTCAAATTCAATATACATAAATCGATCAAATTAATTAATACAAACGAAAGTAATGCATTACAAAAAAAATTAAAAAATAAAAAGAATAAATTTTAAAAAAAGAGTAAAAGCAAAAAAAAATTAAAAATATTAATTACTATGGCTATGAGACACCTCTTTCTCTCTTTAAAAACCTTTCTCGAGCCGAGGGACTCTTTGACTGCATTTACCTCTATGGGTATGAGCTGTCGTCTTTCTTCCCTACCCAGACCCTGACCATAGTTTTCTATGAGCGGGATACACTGGGTATGACGATGATGATTAATTACTAATTAAAGTTTAAAAATTGAGCTCTATGTTATACGCTTTTGATTTGATAATCGTGTATATATAATTCAAAAATTATTAAAGTAATTAAGTAATTTCAATCACTAATAGGACTTTGGCTTGGTGCCTCGTGATTAGAAGCACAACTAAACAAGTCTTAATTTCATACCTTATGAAACTAAAGTTTGTCTAATTTTTTCATGAGCCCTAGACACAGGCCCTTAGGCAAACTTTTATATAAGTTTGTGCACTCCAATTGTAATTTTTATACAGCACTCTTGGCTCTAAACTATACTAGTTAATAAACAATATTTCTTTATCTCTACTCCATTGACGCACGAGTATGTTGAGGTTTGAGCTCGCTACGTAGATAGAAAAATTATTATAGCGGTGGGATAATGAACTCTAAGATTGCTTGTTGTCGTCTTAAATATTCATAGGATTCCACAAAAACATACATATACTCGAGTTAATTAAACCTGTTAATTTTATGAGTATTAAATGAGTGTCTACTTATTTTGTTCTTATTTCTAAAAGAAGTTTAAGTTGTTTGTCCTAGCATCAGGTTCATCTAGAATAATTATTAAAATGATAATTTATTAAAAAAACAAATAAATATAGACGAGTTAGGTATCATAGAAAGTGACGAGTACTTTCTTTGTCCTTTTCATTTTGCAATTAGTGCAAAATAGATGAAATTTAGTGGAAATAGAAATTAGATTGAAAAATGAGACCAAAAAGTAAGTGTGATGTATAAATAATTGATTAAGATGAAGAGGGAATAAGTTTTTGAATAAATTAAAAGAATAAGAATAGGACAATTAACAAAAATAAAAAGTATGCAAAATGAATAGAATAAATTAAAATGGAAAGTATTCTAAAATAAGAGGGAGTATATATACTTGGTTCATAAACTTCCATGTCTAGCACCTTTCTCCTAAGTAATGAATGTGTTGACTATCTAACTTGTACTTCAAAAGTCAACGGCGCTGGAGAGAGCACTTATTGATTCCAAATACCTTGGAATAGGATAGTGGTGGCCTATATTAGTCAACCATGCTTGAAGATCAGGATTTAATTTGCTGACTTTGAAATCACGAGGCAATGTTTTGTGAAATTTTATGAAAGTAGGAAAAATATACTTGTATTAAGAGACATGTGATTGAAAGATCAATGGGGATGAATGTTATGATGCAACGAAGCCAAGATACTTATATTTGGTCCTTTTCCCACACTTCGTGTCTCTTGTCAATTACTAAATTGGCATTTTTACAAGTATATTTGCAAAATAATGCTACAACAATACAACAACTCAAATTGCAGTATGAAACGGTTTCACCGAGAGATATGCCTTATACATAAGTTAAATACATCTAATATATATACATTATGAAAATATAATGGGCTCCTTGTTTGAGATTGTCTCACTGAGAAATGATTTCTCACAAGAATAGTTCATACAATAATAGTACAACAATTAGTAAATTAGTTTTGTTACTCCTAAATTAATTTCATTATGGTATCAACCTAAATTATTTTTTTCCCTTATCTCTTGCCTCTTCTACTCCTCCACCCATTCATATTCTACCCTTGTCACACTCATGTCCTACCCCTGCCCTCAGGCTCGGCCCTGGGGGTAGGCCATAGGAGCAACTATCCAGGGTCCAAGATTTTAGAGTAGAAATATAGGAAAATTAGGGGCTCTGTGGAAAGCATTAATAGGCCCAAAAAATTTAATGCTAAGCGTTGAAGGAGAAAATGAGAGACGGAGTTAAGGCTTCTCGCAAAACGTGTTACAACTTTGGGAAAGAAAATTCATATTTTTCAAATAATTATCTTCGCCCCAAACTAACTTTAGCTTCTTATCTTAATCAAAAGTGTATAATTTTTCTGGGTATTATCTTTTAGGTGAGTATTGTTATTGGTTGTGCTATTTTTTTAGGGTAATTAGTTAATGGGATAAATAAATAAATAAAGGAAATCTTCAAATTTTTGGCAAATTCCTTTTCTCGGCATAGACAATGAAAAATTTGGGAATGCAAAGCTTTTACAAGGTATAGACACAAAAACATATTTCACACTTAATAAAGTTAGGGCACCAAAGATGGTGGAAGGCATGGAGGTATTTTGGTCTGCGATTATGTGAATTGGTATCAAAATTAAGGTAATGGAAAATAGCTTGGTTGAAACAGTCGTATTATTAGGAGATTTCATTAGTCGTTTTTAGCGCCTAATTATTCTTATATATTTGTTCGTTACTAATTATAATTTAATTAGTGATGGTAGTAATTTGAAAAATCTCTACAATGATTAGAAACTTGTTAATTCGTAACGTGATTACGAATCGTAACAAGTAACGTAAACTTTGGAGGTAAAACTTAAAATTGAGCAACTACCCATAACAGTTCGAAAAATATTTTTATTATTACCCAAGCATATTATGTAACCATGATAGGAGTAAATTAAATATTTCACACATATACAAGTGATTTTTAAACATGAAGTACAAGTTACATAACTTGTTACATGTACAACAATTTTTACCCAAACCTTAAACTATCTTAGATAAAGATTTCATCAAATGATGGACAAAAATCACCAAAAGAAACCCCAACCAGCCATGCTAAAGCTGTCCTACTCCCCCTTATAGCCCTTTGTATACTTACATACACAAGCTAAAAACTCTACGCAAGAACCCCTTTTGTTCTACCCAAAGCTTGTGCATCATTACAAGCATGCAAGAGGCAAATATTTGAAGCAAAAACACTCTATTTTCTGAATAATTATTCAGCCATAAACCCCAACACATTGCTCCCAAGTTCATCCATGAACAAACACTAGAATCCTTCAAACTTTCAATAACTAAAACACTTTCTTTTCTCATCAAATCTTCTTCAAAAACCCATCTAAAACTTCTGAAAATTTATGTTTATAAACTCAAATCTCCCATAAAAATAATCTTCATCTTAAGAGCTTTCCATAGACACCAAACTTGAAGAAATCCACCAAGTATAGAGTAAGTTATGTTCATTTCTTTATTCCACTAGTTTTTGTTAAAACTTGTTCATGTAAAACATATTTTTTTACATGAATCTTTTTATAAACTAAGATCATTATAAAATGAGTATTTTATCTCTAAACTAAGAAAATCATCACTTATAAATCTATAAAAATCGGCCATAATAGAAAGTAAGAAGATGTATTTCCACAAACATATAAATTTTGTTACTTAAAGGATTCAAATAAAATTATGGGACTTAACTAAGTATGTTGCTCAACATAATAAGTATACTCCAAATATATTAAAATCATCACAAGTATTAATCTAACAACTCTAACTTGGAAAAGTTAAGTGCATGTTAGAAATCCAAAATTATTATTGATTTTTGGATGAATGCAATATGTTTAGTTGAAGAGTTGGAGTTGAGACTTGAAGGCAAGGACCCGAAGTTAGAACCGCTTTTAAGAACGCGTAGGAGCTTACGGAATAATTATATAGGCTTGGAGTCGAGGTATGTCACATGGGGTGATTTTTAAAGGATTTAAGAACAAGTTGGGAAAGTTTGTGTATAAACTTTTTTTTAAAAAAAAAAATTCCCAAAGAGAAGTTCTTAAATCTTGAAAAATGATGTCAAAATGATAAATTTGAGTATGGAATAATTTATTACATGTATTATTATTGTGGGCATCATGCATGTTGATTTTATAAATTATTGTATTTTTAAAGGCATGTTTAACACTACTTTGTGAAAGTTATTGTGATGGAAATGATTATATGAATTTGAAAATATTTGAAATTCATTTTAAAAGAAATTTCCAGTAGCTATATGTTAAGAAAATTTCTTGGATACTTTTTGTTGAGATTATTCGTTAAATTGATATTTTAATGGATTTTAAGGTGTTAAATACTCTTATTACAAAACATGGTATTAGATGAACTCTTCATCATCAAAAATAATTAATAAAAACATATTATAATAACTCCAACAACATTTGGCCAGAGTATATTTAGTTTGGAATTTTTTTATTATTTTTGAATAATCGTTAAATTGTTTAACGGTAAATTATAAAATGGTAAAATATAAAATAATTACCAAATAAAGACATATAGACTTGAAATTTTTATCACATACTCATATGGATAGTAGGTAAAATTGGTAAAAGTTTGGGAAGGTTTCGTTGACATTTAAGGACCTTAATAATTTTTACTCGGTTATTAATAATCGGTAAGTTTGAAAACAATAAAATATAAAATAAATACTAAATGACGTCTTTTGGACATGAAAATTTTATGAGACACTTATATAAACAGTAGATACATGTTCAAAAACTTATATGGATTTTCGTGACCATATATGGACTTAAATAAATTTGATTCGGTTTATCGGTAAAATAACCATATTAATTATTAAAAATACCCCACATGATTTTTAATGGTTATTTAAAATTTTATACCACTTAAAATAGCTTTTGGAATATCATATAATTTTAATAATATTTTATTCGGACTCAAATAATTTAAAACCTATTTTATTCTATTTATCAATAAAATGTCTATACAAAATAATAAAACATCATACATGAGTTTTATAAATTCAAATAACCTAATAAACATGTTATATGACTTTTGGAACTTTGGTATAATTTTATAAAATAAATTATTAATTATTTACTAATTTATCAAATTAATAGAAAATGTTTATTTATTAAAAAGTGTAATATTGTTAATTAAATTTGGGTAAAAATAGACCTATATAAAAAAATCTATAATTATATTAATAACCTACTGCCTCATAGTATAAATTAAGTTTAAATTAGATGGTTTATAAATTTTACGGATTTAAGACACCATTTAAATAACGGTAAATACCCAAATTGTCGAAAATAATTGTAAGATCGTTATAAATTTGCATAACCAATTATAATCTGATGGGACAACCTTAAATTCATTTTAAATAAGGTATTATAATGACTTGATTAATTTGGGCCTTGTTGGAGAATTAATATGTACTTTGTAAATCAATTATCGATTTTATTACCGGCAAAACTATCTTGTATTTAAGAAAATAGTGTTTTATGAAATCTTTTGTCGTAATGATTTTATAGACTTATGAATCATATTCTAGTTGTTTTGAATGAATTTCAAAACCCTTTTAAGTTATATTTACTTTAAGAAGGATTGAAACGAAACATTTTAGTGGTTTCCTTAAAAAAATCGTATTGAACTTTAATTACTTTTTGTTACGATGCATTTCCATACATGCTAGTGATGCCCCAATATAATACAAAGGTTATGTTTCATGATATGATTATGCTAAGCATGTTTTACCCATGTGGGAAATATTATGATTTGATTTTGCTAAGTCGCAAATAAAGTATGTTTTGCTATGTGCAAATAAAAGATGTTTATCATATGGAAAAAGTTAATATTTTTGACATTCAAATGCTATTAAAATTACAAGATATATATTATGTACAAAAAAATGTTTTAGCCTAAATGGCGGGTACATATGCCACAGCAAATGTTGTGTGCATGATTAAACGGCTCACTAATGATGAGCGCGTATTGTTCACAATACCATTGTGTTACACTTGCCGGACATGTCGCGGACGGTAGACCGACTACCAAACGAGTCACAGGATTACTCACAGAGTACCCATGTAAACTTATGATATGAGTTTGAAATTGATTTGAATCTATTGAGATTTTATGATTTATGATGAAAAATGAGAATTTGAAATTACTATAGAGCTATTGAACTGGATTTGAATCATAATATGATTTATCAAATGAAAAAGCATATTTCAAAATGAATTTACTCAAAAAAAAAAGATTTTAATAACTTGTTTGACGGACACCAGTGTGTTTATACTCAGCCTTTTTGCTGATACTATGCTTTGTGTGTTTTTCCAATGGTTTTGTTTTTAGAGTAAACCCCTATGGCACCTCGACGGAGAATGGATATGCGAGCGGAAGTTGAACCCGAGTTGGAGTATGACTCCCCTTTTGTTTAGATCTCTTTATTGTATTTGAGAGACTATTAGTTTAGATTTAGACTAATTTAAGGATGTAATTTGAACTTTGGACTTATTTCGATTTGGTTGTAATTTTTCTATATTTTGGACAGTTAAGACTTCCGTTATATTGCTTGGATATTGGTTTGACCTTTAAGTAACCCCTTAATTGTGTTGGCAAAAATAAGCTTCCGCTTGATTAATACTAAATTCCAGTTAGTGTTTTGCCTTCATAATTCGAGGCGGTTACATTGGTTCTTATAATGATTCCTGCACAATGTTTTTCAATTTTCTCTTATAGATAATGTCGGTACCAATATAGGACTTGGATATGTATCTTGATGAGTTGTGTTCGTTAAATTTTTTTTTTTCGCCCTTAGGTTTTATTTTAAAGAACTTGTTAACTTTGTTGAATGTTTTTCATGTTTATGCTCAATTTCATCTTCAAGTTCATAACATCTTTTCTCGAATGGTATTTTTTTTGGACGAATTCTCTTGGGTATATTATATTATGCTATTACTTTAAAATCTTTTAACCTTAAGAGAGTTAGGTAGCCAAAATGTTTGATTGAGGGACGAATTTTTAAAAATCTTAATCTAGTTACAGTTATTTGTAAATCAACAGAAAAAAAAGATATAATAATGAAATACAATTTTACAATCATTATCGTAAAAGGAAAAAAGTCTGAAGACCACAACCAACCCAACACTCCTTACATTGTCACTATCGAAAAGGGCCCAAATCTACATTTTGCCAAGAGCCCCGTAAATGTCAGGATCGGGTCTGCCTGCCCGCCTGTCGGTTATTGATGAGGTCGTTGGAAGAATAATAGAGAATGATGTCCATGATAGTTTGGAGACCTTTCTCGAGCCGAGGGACTCTTTGACCGCACTCTCCTCTAAGGGTATGAGTTGTTGTCTTTCTCCCTCCCCAGACCCTGACCATAGCTTTCCATGAGCAGGATACACCGGGTATGATGATGATGATAATAATGATGATGTCCATGATAGTTCAATAGTTCTTGGTACCCATTCTGATACGCTCTTTGAGGGAGGAGGCTATAGCCACTACGAGTTACGATAACCTTTTACAAAGTTGCATGTATTTTTACTCATAATATTCAGAAAGTTAGTCAATCTCCTCCTCTGTCATCTACATCCACTAACGGCTATCGGATAGCACATTTGCTAATTGTGATCGATTTTCTACGGAACATAGAAATTTTTGTTTCTATAGGTTTGAAACCTCGGTCCTTTAAAGAATCCATAAAGGATCCATGTTGGCAGGAAACTACCTAATAAGAAACTCAACGTTAGAAAATAATGACACTTGCAGTATGTATATAGGAGCCTGTAGAATTAGTAGAGTTGTCAAGAAATTATTGTTTATCATTGAGAATATACGAAGTTTCTTTTATAGGATAGAAGAGTAAATATAATTTAAAAATAAAATGTCACTCGTAAGCTTGAGGTTTTGTTAAATACAATTGAGGTTTATCAACATCAAAAATAGAAGTAGGATATATATATATCCACTAAAGTTTTTTTAAAGGATCTACAGTGGTAGACTTAAGTTAATATAATGATATGATATAAATGTGGCAAAGAGGACTTCTTTTGTTTGCAATTTCATGTTATAATAATTCGAGGTTATGATGAAAACTCTTTTATTGCTAAAAATTAACGATAAAATAACTTAAAAACTATTTTCATTTCACTTTTGTATTAAAATAAACTATTCTTTAAAATAAATAATTTATCAAAATTGTGGGTTGTTTCACTAGAGAGCAAGAAAGTAAGACTTTCCAATTGCTCATGCTCTTGGACTCTAAAGATACTTCACCATTCAAAGGTTTAAGTAGACTTCTTATGTGCTACGATATCAAACACTGTTATATTCTGTTCCAACTAAATATCAATTCTAAGGGAGGTGGTGAACCCTACAATTCCTTAATTATTTAATTAATCACACAAATTTTTACTCTATTGTTCAGGAGGCTTTGAATCAAGAGAGCTAGGGTCTTATGATGTAGCAAGTCTGGAGGAAGCTAAAAGCAATTAAAGTGGCTTTGAAAGAAGTTACATATAATATAATAATGATTGTAAACATGTTATTTTCCTTATTATTTTTTTAATGAAATTGGGTGTTGTTTGAAATATAAGAGATGATAAAGCCTTGGGTTTGGATGGGTTGAATGCTCTCTTCATCAAATCATGTTCTATTTTTGGACATGATATTCATACTGCAATGCTAGAAGTCTTCAATACATCAAAGATGTATGCCCTTGTTAACCGCAGTTCTATCACTCTGATCCTTAAGATGGAAAATACTTCAAACATTTAACAACTAAGGCTTTTTGCTTGTTATTTATTTCTCTATAGACAAATATTGAAGATCGTTATTGGTAAAGTAATGGATCGAGACCAAGTTGGGTTTATTCTAGGATGGAAAATGATGGACAACATACTATTGCCCTCTGAATTGGTGAAGGGATAATGTTGAAAAGACTTTTCCTAGATTCATGATTAAGATTGATTTAAGGAAGGCGTAATATTCCATTAAATGGTCCTTTTTGCAAGTTATGATTCAAGAAGTTGGCTTCCCTAATGTTTCCATTGCCTAAATAATAGAATGTATGTGATCTTTATCTTATTCAATGCTTATAAAAGGTAATCACCCCATGATTAAGTTTTAGAAAGGATTAATAGACTATCTATATCAACAAGGTGTAGCTTTAGAAAGGATTAATAGACTATCTATATCAACAAGGTATATCTTCTTTTCATGGGGGTTCATTTGCTAAGAGCTTCATAATTAAGTGTGCTTGGTGAGGAGTAATTTTAGGATGGGTGACCTTTTGAAATGTTTATCTAGGTGCGCACAAGTGAGGTTAAAGTGCGCTGAAAACACTTACGTTGGTTTGTCAGGCCAGTCTACAGTCTCCATAGGTAGTCACCTGCGGACCGACAGGCCTGAATGTTACATATGGTATTAGAGCAACCCTACGAACCGTGGTTGATCATGTCTTCAGTGCACCTAAGAGGGAAAAGATCCTAAAACTAAGGTTCAATGAGGATGTTGTATTCCTAAGTGCAGGTGAGTGTGATACCCCGGATTGAGCTTTGAAAAATATTAATAGACTATCTATATCAACAAGGTGCATCTTTTTTTCAAGGAGTTTCTTTGCTAAGAACTCCACAGTTAAGCGTGTTTGGTGGGGAGCAATTTTAGGATGGGTGACCTCATGGGAAATTTTCCTAGGTGTGCACAATTGAGGCCAAAGCGCGCTGAAAAGACTTGTGTTGATTTGTGGGGCCAGTTTATAATCTCCATGGGTAGTCATCGGCGGTCTAACAGGTAGGGGTGTTACACCCCAAACTATTAAAAGTTGCAAAAGGATTGAGACATAGAGATTCAGTATCGGCTTATCTCTTTGTTATAGATATGGATTATCTCTTAAGAAGGATAAATGTTATGAGTGGGATAAGAACTTTACCTTCCATCCTAGATACAAGAGAGTTAACATTACACATCTCCTTTTTTGCTAATGATCTATATATTATTGTTTGTGAAAGAAATAGTCTATAAAAAGGTTGATGAGTGAATTTGAGAATTGTTCATTTGCTTTTGGACTTGCTACAAACTCTGAAAAGTGTGCAATTTATAAAGATGGTATAATTGTTATAATCTAAGAGTTAGATATGTTAGAGCCTAGAGCGGACACCCTTTTTAAATATCTTGGAATTCCTGTGTGCTTAAGTAAACAGAACATCACATAATTCAAAACTGGACCTCCAAAACCTTGTCTTATGCTAGAAGACTACAACTCATAGGTAGTGTGTTAGCTAGTATTCAAGTTTTTCAAGCCATATATTCCGATTGCCAAATAAATCGTAAACTTTGTCCAAGCAACCTGCAAATCCTACTTATGGTTATGTATCGAGAACTCAAGAAGAGTTCGTAATATGCCTTCTAAAGGCTTATGGGAGACAAAATTTGAAGAATTTTGTGATTTGGAATCAAACATATATCATTAATCACCTATGGGGCATCAATATAAAAAAATCGATTATGGGTGAAAAGTGCATGCGTATTATATAAAATAAGCCAACATGATGAAAAAGGTTCTCCTAAACTCTTGTTCTTGGATGCTAAGAAAGAATATAAAACAAAAACCATTATTGTAATTTGGTGGGATAGGATTGTCTCTTGGCACAACATGAGTTCAAAATATCCAAAGCTTAATGCAACCATCTTAGCAGTTAGGAACTTGTATCATGGAAAGCCATAACTTATTATTGATTTACTTCTCCTTAAGTTAATTTCCTAATCTAAACGATGAAGACTTGCATGGGTTAGCCTATATCTACTAGGCGTGTATTATGCTCTATTGCTCCATAGTCACATGATCATCTTATCATTGAATGTCCATATAATTCCCTTTTTAATACTACTTATTATTATTATTAGAGAAATTTCATATTATAGCATCGAACTTTTATGAAATGCAAGTGGTAGCACTTTTATAAGATTTTTCTTTATGGTAGCATCCAATTTATGCCTTATCTAACTACCTAGCATTTTTCGCTAAATTCTTGTCAATTTCCGTTTAAGTCATCATTTTGATGTTTTTACCCTTATTAAGTGTTAGTTGTTGTCTTTATAATTTGCCTTAAGCCATTTTTATGCTCTCAAATGTTTAATTCACCATTTTGACGTTTTATTCACCATTTTGACGTTTTATTCACCATTTTAATTCATCAACGCTCTTAAATGTTGTAACAACTTTGTTTTCATTCAAATTGTTGGCATTTCTGACAAAAGGTGCCTTAAGAACTATTACATAAGCCATAATGTTCACTTAATGTACTTAATTAGGATTATAAAATTCAAAAGGTGCATTTCAAGCACTAATACATATGTACTTAATGAAGGTAAATTATAAAGACAACAATTTGAATGAAAATAAAATTGTGACATACATTTGAGAGCTTTGATGAATTAATAGTGAATTAAATGTCAAAATGGTGAATTAAACATTTGAGAGTATAAAAATGGTTTAGGGCAAATTATAAAGACAACAACCAATACTTAATAAGGGTAGAAACGTCAAAATAATGAATTAAACGGAAATTAATATGAATTTAACAAAAAATACTACGACAGTTAGATAAAACATATACTAGATACTACCATGTGAAAAAATCTTACAAAAATGATATCGTTTTATGAAAATTGAATGCTTGTCGAATTTAACTATTAAAAATACAGTGAGACACAACGCATAAAACAGCAGTTCCGATTCCCACTTATTATCAAACGTCTAACAACACATAGCGATTCTGAGCTCGGCTGAAACCCAGTGAACTACGAAGAACGCTGAAAGGATAAAAAAATCAAACAAGAGAATCTAACCAATTACATCCAGATATCGTGGGTTTTGAAAATTTTCTTCTGTAAGGTAGCTCTCTGCTTTTCCTCTTTTATTCTAGGGCTCTACAAATTAATGGTAATATTTTACGATTTTGTATTTTAGGGATTTAGAATTTGATTGTTCTTATTGTCGACGGTGAATTAAAGCTTTAATATTTCCAAACTGAATTCGATAAATTGTTTAATATGTAGTATTTCATTTGCTTTACTTTGTGTACTTTTTGTTGAAAATTCTATTAATTTGCTGTTCTTCTAATTCAATTTATTGCCTACTTCCAAATTTTGTCCCATTGTGACTTAGGGTTTTGAAAACGGTTCCTATGTTTCATATATTGGTTTGGTATATTAGCACTGAATTTCAATGCTTTAGCATATATTACTTTCTAGATTCTGTTGAATCGTTGCTGAAAGTTGGATTAGTTTGGCTTTTATTTTTTAATTTAAATTACTGCCTACCGCTATCAATTTGTCCAATTGAGATTTAGGGTTTCGAAAACATTGTAATGTTCATATGTTGGTTTAAATTGCTACTAAACAGTTATAAACATTGCTTTCACGGCTTGGATTCATTGTTCATACGTTGGTTTGAGTTGCTTACTTAACAAATACAAGATATTTAGGTCTCATGGTGTTGGTGTGGAATTCTTGTTATTGGAAAAACAAATAATTTCTTCAGAGTGTAGTAGTAGTTGATTAAGTGTGAAAAGTAATATGTATGTGCTTCATGTTTTCAGGTTTAAGTATTGGAAATAAGTAAAAATGCCCGACTTACACTCTCTTGTTAATGATTTTCAAAACAAACTTAGGAAACGGTGAGTGTTTTTTTAAGATTTTCTTACAAATTACATAAAAAATGTGATTTTTAATTCTCATCAGTTTTTGGTTTCTTAGCAAAATTGAGGGGTCACAAGCCACGGCTAGGCACACAGCAGAGTTGCTTCGTTCAGTTATATCACAACAAAGAATTCCGTATACAAATCAGGCCGGTGCTCTTATTAATGCTATAAAGGCTGTTGGAGAGCAGCTGATTGCTGCAAATCCTGTTGGTAGGCCTCTTTACTGTCTACATAGCAAATCATGGGTAGAAGGCCGTTCTTTTGATTTTCTGCGTAAATTTCATAGGATAGCTCATAAATATCAAATTATCGAAAATCAAGTTAAAAGTAGGAGCTTTAGGAGAGAGGGTGAAATAGGAAAGGCAGTGGAAGAATTTCCTTCTTAGCATAAGGTCTTGTTTTGTTCAAAATAAGGTCAAATGTTTGGTATGGCACATTATGTTGCTTTGTAGTTTGTGCTTGCACTCCCTTCTCTCTCCCTTACCATCCCCCCTTAAAAGGCTAAGGGAGAATCTCTTGGTCATCTGGCAGTGGTTGATCTTATGCGTTGCTCTTTCCAATTTATTTATATTTTTGACACATGAAATTTCCTTTTGTTTTGTTGGGTTAGTATGTCTGTCGCGTGAGTATGCCATATCATAAAGAGGAAGATACAATTTTGTTGCATAAACTTTTTCCATAGCATTGCTATTGAGAGGTGGTATTTTGAGTCTTATTTAGTTCTAATGACAATAAAATAGAGAGGCGGTAGCCGTAAGCATGAGAAGATCTTTCATTAGTAGTGACTGTTTTCACTCTCCTATCTCTTTCTGGGTTTTTTATGTGGTTTTGCTGTCATTCTGGTAACAACATCATAAATGTTGTAGTCATATGAATTTTTTGATCTTGTAGAGTTGTCAAGGGCCTGAGTCAGTGTTGGCGCACCACCCTCATTCAACAAGCAATCTTTTAATCCACCTTTCAAAGATCATCCTTAGTTCAAGCCTTGTCTTAATCAAATCCGAATTTTATTTACTTAGCTTTCAGTTTGTTTGTTTTTGAGTCAGCTTTCAGTTTGTTTGTATTTGAGTCGAACCTTTTATTTTTAAGTTAAATGTTAAGTGTTTTAGTTAAAATGTCATTTTACTTCAAGTATTTTAGAAGTCTTTAGGCAAGTATGACAGCACAAGATTATGAAGCAAACAAAGATGACGATCAAGCAAAGGCGCGCAAACACACCAAGAATTTCAGTCCACATTTGATCCACTTGTGACGCCAAAGTGAAGAGTTAATTGAATTAATTGTTTAATCATGCACAAAAAGGGGGTCGAAAATCCTAGTCAAGTTTCAAGCATCTTGGCGTGTGGAATATTTTCTCAAAACCGTCATCTTCAAAGTCCTAGTTTAGTCCATCTTAGCTAGGTAGTTATTTTATGTAAGTTATTTATAGTAGTGGTAGTTAATAGAAGTTAGAGTTAGTTTCTAGTAGTTATTTTTGGTTTTGTAAGTAGGAAAGCATGGGACGAAAGTTACGTAAGGAGTTACTCATTGTGGGGAGTTATTTCCCGCAAATGGAGCACATGGGAGGTGGTTACCAAGTAGATACCAACCGGCCACTTTTGGTAACTACCAAACGGTTGTGGCTGGCTCTCCCTCACGGTTTCCACTAGTAGTTTTGAGTAGTTATTTTTCGTTTTTGCTTTCTTATATATGGCTTAGCTTGTACTCCATTGTTATCAGTGAAATAATGATAAAGAAAAACCCGAAACAACTTTGTTTCAAATTCTCGTTGTTTATATGATTTTTGGATTAGATTCGTATTTGCAAAAGTTCTTATGCTTAGTGTAATTGGCGAATACACTTGTGCTTTAAGAGCCTCCTTATTTGCTACATGGAATTATAGTGAGTATTGAGTTAGCCATTATCGTTTCCTTTTGTTTTCGTTCGAAAATTTAGTATAAAAACAACAAAAACTTGCTCCTTTTCCATTCAACATTCATCCCTCTCACCCACCTTCATCGTTCTTTCCTTTGTTCATTGTTAAGAGCTTGTAAGAACCCTTAAGTTATAGGCGATCTTACAACAGTCATATTGCTTTTGACAGTTAGACGGGATCCGGTAAGTTAGGTATTAGAGTGGCCGGAAAGTTTAGCTAGGGTATGAGTTTAATTAGTGCATCTTTAGTCATATAAGTACTATCTAGTGTAAGATTTTCTTAATAACAGTACACCCTCATATCATGTATTATGATCAAGCTATATCATAAAATAGGTTAAAATCAAATCAGAAAAACAAGTTAATAGTAATTAGGTACTAGTTGTACTTTCACCTCATGGCTTCTTGCATGGTTGCACCTCATTTCCAGGATACATTTTGTAGGAACTTCTAGTGACTTTCATTTGTGTTTATTTGCAGAGCTTGCTGTTGGTAATATTATTCGGAGGGTGCTGCACATTATTAGGGAAGAGGATTTATCTCTTACTACAGCGTCTATAGGTGACCTGAACATTTCTGTTGGAAGTGATGATGATGATGATGATGACAAGGATGATCACCCTGTCCTGTCAGCAGCTGCTGTAGCTGCTGCAGCAAGAAGCACTTTGCGCCCACCATCTTTGCAGACTCTACTTGAGGACGTTCCTGATCCCAATGCTGTTCCCCATACTTCTTCATCTGGGGGTGATTCTGAAGGGAAAAGCAAATGTAAGTTGCACTGTTTGTAGTTTCAGTGGTTGTGTCATTTTCTTCTTGAAAAATTAAGCCTTCTCATAGTTGTTTGATGGATATTTCAAATATCAATGAGCATATGTAGACTCTGTGAACTGATTAGCCGTGAATTTTCCAAATGTTTGGTGGCTTGAATAATTTCTATTACAATATGACAAATTACAGAATATCTGGAATTTGGGGTTTGGTGCTTAGCACTGATCTTATTATGTTTCAACAATTTTGTTGGAAATATAAGCTAGCTCTTGGTGTGTCATGAAGTGTTAGCTTAGCTGTTCCTGTTCTACAAGTTGTTTTTAGACTTAGAGGTTAGCTTAGCTGTTCTACTACTTTGCTCTTGGCGGTTTGCTTAGCTGTTATATAAGCTAGCTCTTGGAGGTTGATTTTGTTCTACAAGCCAGCTCTTGGAGGTTCGCTTAGCTGATGAAGCTGTAACAAAAAGATAAATTAGGTGATTTCTTTTCTAGTTGAAAAGTATACTACATTATAATTTTACAAGCTACTGAATTATTTTTGTAGTAAAATGTAATCACAAAAATTGAGTATGAGAATGTTGAATAATTATTTTGCAAATACATAACAAAAATATATAAGATTAAAATCAAAGTTGTGCATAAGTGAATGATCAATGAGATGTATACTTAGTGAAAAAGAGATGTACACTGCACCTTTTAAGTTCTCTGGTATATGTTTATAAAAGAGGATGTTACAACATTATTACTTGAGGTTTGATACAAAGATACAAGAATTAAAAAAATCGCCTGAGCAGTTATATTAAGAGATGCAAAGAACAATAGATTAGCTAAAGAAACTAAGATAAAACACAAGTTAGAGTTGGTAAACATTAATGAAAAGAACATTTACTGCTCGCGGTTAGAAAAATATGAAATCACCCAACTTTTGTGCAGTGTACTTTTTAGCAAGAGCAAACAACAAAGTAGCTTATACTGGAGGCAGTGACAAGCAATTGCTTCTTATCGCTTTGACTGTTAAATTTAATTGTCTGTTGTAAAAATGAAATTTTTTGTCATACTATGGTTGTACCCCTAATCATGACCTTGGCAAACCATTAATGATATAGCCTGACTTGTTTACATGCGTTAGAAAACATTCTTGTTTTTCTAGATAGAAATAATGGGTAGCTGAAAGTGAAAGCCATCTTATGTGAGTAATAGGATGAATATTATTGTTATGATTTGGGCATCTAAAATGCAGAAGCAGAGTAGATTGTACTATTATATAGAGCTAGTAAGAGTAATAAACTAGTCGTTGTAATTCCTGCAGCTGCTGATAAGAGCTCCAGAAGCCGAAAATTAAAGCATGATGTCATTGAAGCAGTTAATGAACTCATTCAGGATATTACTACTTGCCATGAACAGATTGCCGAACAAGCTATTGAGCACATCCATCAAAAGTATGTTCTTGTTTCCGCTGCTTAACTTTTTCATTGATTAATTATCAATTGTTTTACACTTATTGAGTCACAGATTTGCAAAATTTGTGTGATGCTGTTTATTTATTTATGTTTTCTTCTCATTGAGTTGTGATATTCCAACTTCTAATTCATGCCAGCAAGAATGTATCAGCTTATTCGTAATAAATCTATTATTCGCATTGTAGAAGCATAAAAATCACGTTCTAGGATGATTCAAGGGATATTTTAGGCTGATATTTGGGGGACAACTACATTAACCTTGAATCCTTGATAACACATCACTGTCAAATGTTACCGTAATTGCAACCAAAAATGCATTTTTGAACTACCCCAATACCATCATCTAATTTGGTATATCGTATACCCTCCGTGGCTATGCTCTCCACATACCCACCTATGTATTATCATTAAAAAGACCAATGAATACATAATAGTGAACTTGAAAGTTTATCAAAGTTGTTTGAGGCTGAATTATCTAACATATATAACTAAATAAAATGTTCTTAGAAAGATGTAGAAGCTTTTTTCTAGTAAACAATATATTGTGTAATGTTGATATGAGGCAGGCAAATGTGGTTGTGTATGGGGGTATGTAAGCCTCATACCCACCGCCCACCACCCACCCACCCACCCAGTAGGCCACTACCCACTAAATTAGTCGGCTATCTGTAACATTAAGCATCTTTTTGTCGGCTACACTAAATTAGTGGTCATGCCTTTTTAATCGCTTTCTTGGTAATTATCTTTTCAGATTTTTTAAGTATAACTACTAACTTTGTCATAGCAAAGATACATGGAACTACAAGTGTAAATATGTGAATTTGCACTTTATTTTGATTTAAGACTTCCAATTTGTTTTTTGGTCCTTTGAATGCCTGGAGTATACTAGCTGCTAATTCAACCATGGCTAATTTTGTTGTAGTGAGGTGATATTGACTTTAGGTAGCTCTAGAACAGTGATGGAATTTCTCTGCGCAGCAAAGGAGAAGAAGCGATCATTCAGAGTTTTTGTGGCTGAAGGTGCTCCAAGGTACTTTTCAAGCTTCATTTTTTCTTTCGAGAAAGAATTAAAAAGGAGAAAAGATATTGATAGACAATTAGTAGTTGATTGTTCTCCCTGCGTACGAGTGTAATACGGTTGAGAGTTCATAGCCCTTTAATTAGTATTGTGCTAAGATCTTTATAAAGAAAAGAGATATGTGGTATACTACGAAATTGCTAAGCTTGCATCTCTTATTTGTGAAAATGTGTTATCCAATTGTGGATTTTGTTTATCTTTGCTTTCTCAAGATCGTTGCTAATGCTGATATTACTTAGAATGTAGGTAGATGTCCTAACCTCATAAAGTTCTTTCCAACTAAAGGGAATGGAAAGTTGGCATTTGCTATATTTATTAGAAGGCTATTAGTTTCCATAAAAATTTCATTGTGTATTATCTTAAGTTTTCACTATTTTAACTACAATGTTGGAATTAGGTATCAAGGGCATGTTCTTGCCAAGGAATTAGCGGCAAGAGGTCTGCAGACCACTGTAATCACAGACTCTGCTGTTTTTGCCATGATATCTCGTGTTAATATGGTATTTCATCATTTCTCCAATTTACATGTCCGTTTTTTCTTGAATGTAGCAATTCAAAATTTGTAACTTCGTTTGTGAAGGTAATTGTTGGAGCTCATGCCATCATGGCTAATGGTGGACTGATAGCCCCTGTTGGTTTGAATATGGTTGCTCTTGCGGCCCAAAGACATGCGGTCCCATTTGTGGTAGTGGCCGGAAGTCACAAGGTAATTGTTTATGATCTCATTATTATTAAGCATTTACTCCCCGTCCCCAAGAAATTGCAACAATTGTATATAGCACAAAGATTAAAAATAGTGGGACCATTTGAATTGTGGGTGTTATTAAAAGAAATACATGATTCCTGATCTTCTGGTCTTAAAAATCTTAAGACTGCTCTGTTGGCCAGTGGTACATATTTTGCTGTCTCGTTTTAAGCTCTTTTTTTGTTGAGCTTGTTTAATTTTACCTCAAAATCATAATTTTCCCTACATGATGTGAACTGTGATGCAAATTAACTGTAATACTTTTCCCTGCAAAAAATTACTTGTTTGTCTATTTAATGTTAATTTTGTGGCTTCTGTTTTGCTTTCTCCTTGGGATGATTTATGATATTTATATAGCTCACGATTTCCTTGTGTTGAATTCCTATGTTGCAGTTATGCCCATTGTATCCTCACAATCCGGAGGTCTTACTTAATGAGCTGAAATCCCCTTCTGATTTGCTCGATTTTGGAGAGTTCTCAGATTGTTTTGATTTTGGAAGTGGCAATGGTGAACCGCTGCTTCATGTGGTTAACCCTGCATTTGATTATGTGCCACCAAAGCTCGTTAGTCTCTTTATTACTGACACGTAAGCTCTTTGTGGTTCCTCCTTTTATTCTAAATGCTACAGTTATGCTACACAACTTTTTATGTTTTCCATTGATGTTTTGCGCTCTACAAAATGCCTTTGCAAATCGTTTATTTTTATGTCACAAGACATCTTGACAGTGATCTCAAAATATCTAACATTCCTTACTTTTATCCCCCCCAAGAAAAAAAAAACAGAAGGAAAAAGAAAGAAGTCAAAGGCATAAATGACGCTTGATCATTCCTATGGAGCTCCCCATGATTTGGTTGTACAAGGAAAAGGTGCAAGTACAATACGTATCATGAGTTAAAAGTTGTACATATGTATGCTAAATTTCTTTCCATCGGTAGGATTATTAGACACCATTCTGTGGGAAAAATTCTAAACAAAATAATAATTGCACAAGCAGTTTATTCTTTAGAAATAGGTGCCGGAAAGGCACCATGCTTCTCACTCTGGGGAATGACCGGGATGGATTAAGAATCAATTTGCAATTGGAGGAGTCAATATGTTGTATTTCAAGTCCACACGTTGGTGCTTATCCCATTTGTTTTTGGTCCCTTTTGAAATATCAGTAGATAGCATGGTCCAAGTGATTATTTTATCAGTTTGTGTAACACCTTGGACAATGATGACATGGAAGGAGCTGACAATGGGATGAAACAACCACCATTGGTGAACCTGTCGATACATATATAAATCTCTCAACATCTCTTCCTCACGAGTTCTAAATAAACATTCTACAACCTTTTTTCAAAGCTGACATAATCAAATTCAAATCCTGAAACTAAGAAATCTTCATTGAGTGGGAACAAATTGCAGTGTGGAAAAAAATAAATAAAAATACGTCATTATGATCTGGGTCATTGCAATGATCCCAACTCGGACTAAAGTGCCCAGACCAAATGCTTGCATATAGATATCTTCATTAATATGTTCATTGAGCAATTATTGGTCACTAGTAGGTAAGAGGGTTTTAAAAAAAGGGGGTGGGGAGGGAACTGCCAAGGGGTCTTGAGTAAGACTGTCTTACGCTGCCTTTCTCACTAAGACATGGATATCTAGGGAGAGGGGGAGGATGTGTAACGAACAATCAAATAAGCAAATTTATACCCTAAAACTTACTTGGCTCCTCAATGTTTATCTTTTTCATTTTTATTATTTACAGCTGTCTCGCCCTTTTGCCCTGCCTGCTTTTTGTTGACCCTTGCCTCCTGTCCTTTTGTGATGTCCACATATGTCTTGTGAACATTACTTTTCTCTTTAGTTTTTTTGTCTTGCTTATTTATACTATATGTTTTGTTAGTGATTAGTCTTTAAATATATCGAATAATTAGTGTTATTTTATTTTAATATTACATAAAGGAAAAATAAGTAAAATAATATTTTTGTCAATCAACAACAATATCGAGCCCTAATCCCAAAAAATTGTGGTCGGCTATATGAATGGATATGTCAATTTCATTGCCCGTCCATATGGATTTTTTTTCTCCATTCATTCTGATTTTCTACTATCTCAATTTATAAGTCTAGGACATTCATATCCTTTTTTGCTCATGTGCTCCAAGTCATATTCGGTCTTCCTCGCCTTCTTTTTATGTCTTCCAAGCTCCACCTTTCTATCTTCCTTACCTGTTCGTTAATACTATCGTCTTTGCACATTCTGAAACCATCTTAAACGATTTTCTTTCATCTTTTCCTCAGTATTTGCAACTTCTAAGCCCTTTCTTATATCTTCTTTTTAAATTTTATCCCTCGAGGTATGTCCACTTATTTATCGAAGCATCCACATTTTCGCTACTCTTATCTTTCTACTATGTTCCTTTCTAAAAGCACAACATTCTGATCAATACAGTAGCGCCGTTTTGATGGTCGTCTGATAAAACTTATTATTTAACTTTAAGAGCACACCTCAATTACATAATATTTTTATTAGAAAACATTTTTTTTATCGTGTGGGGTTTTAACCCAACCAATTCTAATGTTGCATTTATTTATGGAACATTTGGGGGTGTTTGGTTTATGGCTTTTTGCGTAGCTTTTTGGTTGACTTTTCGCTTTTGGCTTGTTGGTTGGTTAAACAACCAAAAATAGTGTTTGGTGAATGGCTTTTAAGCCAGCTAAAAAGCTAGCTTTTAAACCAAAATAAAAAAATACTCCAGTTAGCTTTTTTGGTTGGCTTTTGGCTTATTTATCCACTTTTTCTCTAATAAACAGCCAACAACCAATACCTAAATTTACCAACATCTCTATAAACAGCTGACTTTTTCAACTTGCTTAAATGCCAGTAAAAACACCTAACATTTCTATTGGTTAAACAAGCCAACTTAAAAAGCCAACATCCAATTGCCAAACACTCCTATTTGGTCAAATTGCGTTTCCTAGTTCCCAAAACTCTGTTAACGTTTTTTTCATTTTTGTTTCTCGCAACGAATCAAATCTTATTTTGTGGAACGCAGTATAGAAGTATATGTATATCTTAGAAGAGTTTCTTTAACTTACGTGGCTTCACCTCTTGGTCCTTTCAAGTGTGCTTGTGTTTCTTTAGGACTGTGTTACCATAGTGTTAAAATGTGGTAGCTTTTGCGATCGCGGTAACGGAACGGTGATGTGGTAACCAGAGTGATGTGCTTATCATAACGCCTAAATATCAGTCGCAATCATAAAATATCCCTTGATACGGCCAAAAACACGGTTTTCCCCCTTTACAACGCGAAAAATATCGGTTCGTTGTTTTTGAAAACCTATCACGTGGAAGATGCGATGCGATGCGTTTTTTTTCTTTTTTACACTGTGTTACTTAATTTGCTACTTGCAATTCACCTAAATGCCTAAAAGTCTGCTTAATAAAGTTGCAATTCGTTGAAGTAGGTAACACTGGTTTAGGATCTTGGTATGGAGAGATCTCAAATCAGAATCAAAACTTAATGCTTGGAATTTAAAATTTTGGTGAGTGGGGAGATTAACATTAATTAGGAGCACTCTTTAAGGAGAACTTATCTACTCTATCTATGTACCCACTGTTGCTGCAAGTAAAAATGTGCTTGTTTGGAAATAAGTTGGGCTGATGTTTGTTGACCGAGTCATTGTGGAGGTCTTGATATTAAGCCCTCACTGTCGGTGTATGAAACTCTTTAGGGAAAATGGATCTAGACATGTGCAAATGAAGATGATGCATTGTCAAACATCCTCATAATGCTTGATGTTGTCGATAACCTTGGTTCGTGGCTCCCCTTGATTTTTCTTCCTCATGGAGTGGGCCTTTAGAAGCATAAGATGCAAATTGCAAATCGCTAGTAGTTGCCAAGTTAGGTCGGCAAGGTTGGTTTGGATCAAAATGTCGGTATTGGCCTATTAATTGGCAACTATTTCGAAAGTGTTGGCTTGGAATGTTATTGGAATTATTATAATGCTACTGCTTGAAGGCCTGTCAGTATTGGGGAGAAATTTCAATTTCAAGAATTTGGAATGTTAGTTTAACTTTTAGGGCCTTGCAATTTTTTAATGGAAGTCTCATGGTTTTCCTTGTCGTTTGTGGGAAGACTAAAAACTCCTGTTAATGTACGTGTTCTTACATTTGTGAGCCTTGGAAAGAAAGAAACCAACTGTTTTTTGATAGCACTGTCCTCTACTCCGGTTTTAAAGCTATCTTTTTTTGTGGCTTTTGTACAGCCAAAATAAAATGTTTGTCTGTAAGCATCACTTCACAGTTCTTTATTCATCAATGAATACTCTGGTAACTCGAGGACATGAGCTGTTTTGTCTTGAGTCCTACGTATGGTTTACCCCTTTGGTGTTCTCTCTAGTATGATTCTTTCACTGCTAATGCTTTTGTAGACTTTGACAGTGTAAAAAATACGTTGAACAACAAGACAAACTGTTTGCTTGATATAGATTACTGATTTCAATAAGCTTTTTCTTAAAAAGTTGTTTGGTCTTAATGATTCGTGGTGTTGCTATTTGCCGTCAATTACTTATTTCTGTTTGATCCATTTATGTTGTGATAGTTGCTTAGAACTTCTGAATTTGGTTCGTTTCTGTTTATTTTTTTTTATTTTTATTTTTGCAGGGGAGGGCATAATCCATCATACATGTATAGGCTGATCGCAGATTACTACTCTGTTGATGATTTGGTTATACAAAGAAAGTTAGCAGCTGGAAATTAACCCTTGGGTTATTTTGATGTGGTATGTTAATCAAATTTTGAAGTGTATCGAATTTGATTTTATGAAAGAGGTTCTAATTCATCAGCTCGAGTTTGCTGCATTTGTTGAAACTGCTGCATTGCTGATTTACGTTCATCATTTGTTATTGATGCTTACTTTTTCTATGCCGTGTCCATCCAACTATTGCACAATCCATCTTTGTACCCAATGCCTACTTTTCTTCTTGAAATACTGAATTTACTGGAACTTGAGAGCATGTAATTGGGGATACTCTTCGCAGCAACTCACAAGTAATTGTGAAGTATATCAATGTGGTGAAGAATTCAAGAACACGCAAAAAAGGGTGAAGTATTGGCTAGAAAATCCCTATCAAGTGATGAACCGTTGTAAGGTAGTGTTTTATTGACAAAGGAATTGAGTTATATACGAGGAAGTTATATTATTAGATAGGATATTGAGTAACTTGGGGCATTAAAAGATAGTGAGAGTGTTTAGCAAAATAGTTTATAGGTCAAATTTAGTTTATTTTGATGCAAATAGAGGGTTGGGTGGTCATTCAATGCTAATGTTTGATATCAGGTGGTGGAAACAACTTATTGTTATGAATAAGGTGTTTTTGAAGAAGCCGATTATGAAAGAGAGTTTAAAATCAGCTGGTCAAATCAGTTATTAAAATTTGCTAGTCAAATCAATCACTATAATTAGATATTAGCTTTCAGTCGTTTGTCAAATACCCCAGTCTTGATAATAGAGGTAGGGATTTGAATCCCTACGACTATTGGGTTGTACGATTCACAAAACCTTTATCAAGAGAACGTTCAATTGTTGAAGAGTCATTTCTATCGTGCTGCCCCGATCTAGTCTAGGGAAAGGTCTTATATGTTCATAAATTAATGCAAAGGTGTAATTTATACGCTAGGACAACTCTTTGGGTGATAACACAAGAAGACCCGAGTCTGGTCTAGTTTATTTACATCTACAGGTTGTGAATACAAGTCCAGCTATGCTTATCGGCTTTAGCAATAGACAAATCCCGAAATTGGAAAGGGTTTACGTGTGCAATAAGCCAATAACGAATCTAGGTTTATCAATTAAAGGTTGCACCATTCTACATTATTTTAGTGTCATATGCACTCATTCGAAAATTATCAGATAATAATAATAATATAATATAATTGAATTAAATAATAATTAAAAAAATTAACTTAAATAACAGAATATTAGTGAATATACAAATCCAGAAAGGGGGGAGGGAACACTAGTACCCTGTTGCAGCAACCTATTAGAACTGGATTGAACTTGCCTAATAGTTGTGAAAGTGATGGGAAAATTACGGGTGCTAAGAATGTGAGCTTATATTATTGCGTCTGATGAGTAATATATAAATATTTTATTTCTCTTTCTCTTTGTCCTTTTTTTTTTCCTTGTTTCCCATTTACATTATGCTTCATTCCTTCCGGTCAGGGGCGATTTTAGGATTTTGAATTAGGGGGTCAAATAGTCGATATAATAGTAAATTATTTACTATATAAAAAAAATAGTTAGATTATAACATTTTTTAAATCACTTAGATTGAAATAAACTTGAATGATAACAAAAATTATATTCAACAAATAAAAATAAAGCTTCCCTATAATTATCCCATTTAAAATAAAAATTTAGTGTTTTTCACTCTATTACTCGCTTAGTAAGTCTCCAAAAAATAAAAATACTATTAATATTAAGATAACAAAAATATAAGCACACATTAAAAAAGATAAATGTAAAATTATGAAAGATAAAAAGTAATGGCATTATAATATAAATTTATTAGTTTATAAAAAAAATAATTGTTAACAAATGTGCAACTCCAACCATTGAGCTATAGTAATTTTTGTTATATTTTTGCACTCTTTAAACTATATATCATATACTGATAAGGGGGGCCAAAGCTAAAAATACAAAAAATCGCATTTTCGATAAGGGGGGATCAGGCCTCCCCCTGCCATAAGGTAGCTTCGTCCCTGCTTCTAGTGTTGTCGTCTTCCTAGCCACTTTGGTTAATTGAGGTTCCAAAATAAGTTTCTGGCTAATGCTGATGATTTCACGGTTAATGCAGCTTAAATTTCAGTCATGGCAAAATCAAAAACCTTATAATATGGTCAAAATGTGGTGATGCGATCTTGTTTTTGCAAATCAAAAATAGTATTGTTGCTAATATAAGGAGGTGGTGCTAGCACAATACCTTAAGCGCATCAATTAACATGGGGATAATATCCCTTTCTCATGATTTCCTTAAAAACATTAACCTTAAATTTGTCTTTTTAATTATTTTTTTAATTTAATCGTATTATTTGGTTATGTTTTATTACATAATTGACAGAGAGAAAATAAAAGCTATATGAAAGGGTGATATAAACATACAAATCTTGCAATTAGATTTTACCTAATCACGTACAAATTCGGGATGATGAGGGTTATGTGATTCGATACACAACTAAGTAAAAGGGTGACACGTAAAAGTACAAATCTTGCGATAAGAAGAAAGCGACAACAGAAATTAATTAACATTTGATTTTACCTAATTACGTCCTAATTATTTATTTGCAAAAGTAATAAATCTTTTACTTTTTTATTGTACAGTCTGAATCAATTCAAATAGTGCAAGGATAAGCAGCAATATTAACGTTGCGCCCTTGGCCGATTATATTTTGTTAGGGAGCGGCTCTTTTGTCTTTCAAATAGTCTTTCAGTGACAAATTGGTAAAAAAAGTATAAATTACGAAAGTATGGACTTCTTGTTGTGATTAATCATGAATGATTTTTCACAAAGGACAGTAAATATTTTCAATTGAAGATTAAATCTTATGTTAATTGGAAAAAATACTATATTTTTCAAATAAGATCCTAAATTCAAATCTTATATTATCTTATTATTTTCTCTGCCCAGCTAACCTATAACTCAAAAAATAAAAAATATATTACTAATTGGCTTTCTTCCTATAATTATAACATGGTACGTGTGTATCTCTGAATTGTGGTACATGTTTATCTTGTTATGTGTAAACTGGAACAAACATAAGGCACTAATATATTGTATGGCACTATAACGCTAAAAAATCGTCGTCAATTGGTAGATATTTTGATTTTGGAAGGGGTGAAATCTTCGTCAATTTGTAGGCAAGCTATTCATTCCTCTGCAAATGGGACCCTAAGTGGATGTCATTTATTGACAATTTTTGGTCGCAAAGTTATTCCAGCTTCGATATAATCTGGTTACCACCGTCACAAATATATACTCCTCAAAGAATTCAATTACACCGACCACTATAAAAAAACAGCAACTTTTCGATGCCCAAAATAGTTGAAAATCAGTTGGTATTGAGCTATATCGACTGATTTCCGACTATTTTGGGATAGTCGGTTCAAAATGGTCGGAATATCATTTTAGTAGGAAACAGTCGGATTTTGGCTAGTCGGAAATTCCGACTACCAAGCTAGTCAGAAAATAGTAGGAAATCTCCGACAAATTTCCTACTAATAATTAGTCGGAAAGCACTATTTCAGAATTTATCCCAAAATGACAAGAAAATGTTTTTTTAAAAATTTCTGATCACATTTCAGACCACCAGGTTGGTCGGAAAAATAAATTGGCTAAATAAATGTGTCACTATCAAAACCACGTGGAACCCACACATGCCACCCACATCAGGCCCACATGGCAACAAACACCTCAACAATCAACTTACAGACAAATGTCTTTTGGAATAATCAAACCAAACACCCCAAGGATATTACATCCACACTCCAACCAGTAGGTCATCTATTGATTAGTGATATTCTAAGCTATATTATTAAACTTATAACATAATTAACACTCCTACCATTTAATTAGTGTATTATTATTATTATTATTATTATTATTATTATTATTATTATTATTATTAGTTGTATTAGTGTACTATTAGTCATATTAGTGTAGTATTAGTATTTTTATTAGTTGTATTAGTATATTATTACTTGTATTTATATATTATTACTCGTATTAGTTGTATTTGTGTATTATTATTATATTATTAGTTGTATAAGTATATTACTACTCGTATTAGTGCATTATTATTTCTTTATTAGTTATTCAGTCGTATTAGTGTTTATTCAAAAAAAAAAGTCGTATAATTAATGTAGTACTAATATATTATTAGTATGTAATTAGTCATAGCTTTTGTATTAGTGTAATTAGTCGTAATTATTATTATTATTAGTAGTAGTAGTAGTATTATTAGTCGTTTTAGTGTATCGTTAGCATAATATTAGTTGTATAGTATATTATTACTCGTATTAGTCGTCTAATTTATTATTGTTATTATTAGTAGTAGTATCATCGTATTGGTGCATTATTAGTCGTATTAGTATATCATTAGTATAATATTAGTTGTTTAGTATATAATTAGTCAAATTCGTGTACTATTAGTATATAATTAATCATATTAGTGTTTTGTGAATAGTATTAGTATGATTAGTCGTCTTAGTATTAGTATTTCATATTAGTGTAGTATTAGTATTATTATTAGTTGTATTAGTATATTATTAGTTGTATTATTATTAGTTATATAAGTATATTACTACTCGTAGTAGTGCAATATTAGCAATTTATTAGTTATTTAGTCGTATTAGTTATTATTATTATTATTATTATTTTGGCAAAGTAAATTTTATAAAATGCCTAAAAAAGAGCCGAAGCTTACATCAAAGGTTCATGAGACTAAGACGTCCACCCAACCAAAGCTCCTGAGAGCCTAAAATAACCCCTCGTCATTCGCTAGCTCGGAAGCGACACCTCAAAAAAGTATAGCTATCTCCTAGACTATACAATGATACTATAACTAGACCTGGGAAAAATTGATCCGACCTGAAAATTGATCTGAAACCCGCCCGAAAAAATTGGGTTGAAACCCGGAAATTTTGACCCGAACCCGAAGAACCCGTAAAAAAACGGGTCGGTCGGGTCTGACCCGATGGGTTGGTGCTTGTTAAAAAAACCTAAGTTGGTCAATTCGTTTTCATCTTTACTTCTCTCATTCTCTGTCTCATTTCATCTTCTTCTCTGTTAAAAAAACCAAACAAACCCTACTTCTCTACTAGCGTGCTGCTACTGCCGCCATTCCTCTTCCTCAAGTTCTCACGCTCGATTTTGCTGCCGCCATTCATCTTCCTCAAGTTCTCACGCTCGATTTTGCTGCCGCCATTCATCTTCCTCAAGTTCTCACGCTCGATTTTGCTGCCGCCATTGTCGAATGTAAGTTACTTGCTGATTTGAATCTCCTTTCTCTTCACTCCCTTAGTCCCTTTCCTTTGATTCTTTGTTGATTCTTTGTTTTTGTTGTTGATTCTTGTTGATTTTGATTTGTGATGCCAATTGAGGGTTGAATTCAAATATTTCGGAAGTTTTTGAATCAATTACAATTTGAAGTTTTTGAATTAGTCTTCTGTCTCAGTTGGGTTGGGACTTGGGAGGTAGGTATTAGTGATTCTTTAGGGATTTTTGTTTTAAAGTTTAAAGTTTAATACATTTTTAGAGGATAGATTGTCCATACCCTTGTGATACAAGTTGCCAAAATCGAACTTTTGAGCCTCAAGAACCACATCATCATCATAAAGTATAGTATTTTTTTCTGAATTCCTCAACAAAATTACATTCATATTATTTTATAGGTGCTACATGGAAGAATCCATATCTACCTACAGGGTGGAGGTGGAAGAAGATCTGGAATAATGCTATTTCAGAAACTGCTTCTTATTTTTTGTTTAGTAGTTTATGGAAGCTTGTTAGTGAAGTAGGCTTTGTATTTGTAATTTGTATAGATTATATAGAGATCATCCAACAGCATTCTTTATACTTGTACTAGCATTACAAGAATACAGTGGTCTTTGTATAGAGTATATAATCCATTATACCTAAGTTATTGAATGGGATTTTTTCAACCTTGACATCTATGTTTAATTTTGTAAGATTTTGGTGATTAAAGATTTTCCAACTGCCAACTTGTACTTTAAAAGTATGTGGAGAATCGAATGTTTGTTGATACAATATGCTGATAGTGAAGATGAGTTTTTAAAAGATATGGCAAAGAATATGAAAAATAAATTTGATAAATATTGGGAAAATTATAGTGTTGTTCTTTCTTTTGCTGCCATGATAAATATTGGGAAAAGATATGGCTATTTGGTTATAAAGTAAAAGAAGGTAAATTTATCAATTATTTGAGTTTTGAATGCAAATAATATGATCTTCAATTCGTTAAACTAAAACTATAGTTTATTTTGTGAATTTGTTTTATGTTGATAGGTCCACTTGAAAATGGATTAGAGGTTGATCTTCCACCAATGTGTAATCAAGAAGCTAACAAAGATTTAGAAGATGAAGATGAAGATGAAAAAGAAGATGAAGGCGAAGAAGAAAATCTAAATGAAGATGAAGTGTTTGAACAATTTGCTATTTAACATGTTCTTATTTATACTTTTAAATTGATTCATTTGGATTTTTTTTTTTGGTAGTATGATGCATTTTAGACACTTTAATGATTTTTTTTTATGTTGAATTAGTCGATTGGATATTCTGATGTTTTATGGTAACCCGTTGGATCAATCTGAACCGACCCGAAACCCGGAGTGATCCTACCTGAAACTGACTCGATCCGAAACTGAACCGACCCGAAAATGACCCGACCGAAATTGATCCGACCCAAAACCCGACCGACCGTTTTCCCAGGTCTAACTTTAACTATATAAGTTCACTTACAAAAAAGGCAACAAGGCCAGATATTACATTGCATACACATTATGCTCAGAAGGCGTAGGACTCACAAATGGCAGCAGCTTCCAAAAAACACTCGAACAAAGTCAAATTACAGCAGCCCCTACACAAATGACATCCAATAAAAAGTCATTACAAAAGGTAGCTGTTACCAAAGCGTTAGCATGTTGAATTGAAGATCTAGATTTCAAGAACAAGATTGAAATTCTGAAATATGGAAGAAAAGATGAGAAGAAAAATGAGAGAGGAAAAATCCCCTTTCTTATTATTATTGTTGTTATATTCTGATTCTTACAAAGCTACAAAGCTAAGACTGTATATATATATATATATATATATATATATATATATATATATATATATATATATATATATATATATATATATATATATATATATATATATATATATATATATATATATATATATATATATATATATATATATATATATATATATATATATATATATATATATATATATATATATATATATATATATATATATATATATATATATATATATATATATATATATATATATATATATATATATATATATATATATATATATATATATATATATATATATATATATTAATATATGTCTAATAAAAGGGAAAAAAGAAAAGTAAGACTAAGTATATCTAACACCCCCCCGCAAGTTGGAGGGTGATGACATCCCCAACTTGGAAACCAGAAGATGATGATCGGGCCCAGAGAGGCTTTTGGTAAAAATGTCAGCCAACTGTTGTTTTGTGGGAATGTAGGACAAACTTATCAAGCCATCTTGCAATTTTTCTCGCACGAAATGGCAATCCAGGGCAATATGTTTAGTGCGCTCATGATAGACTGGGTTCTTGGCAATGTAAATAGCAGCTTGGTTATCACATTTAAGAGGCACTGGAATAACCGTAGGTATGGTAAACTCATGTAATAACCTGGTAAGCCATGCAAGTTCAGCTGTAACCCTTCGCATTGATCTATATTCAGCCTCCGCAGAGCTTAAAGAAACTGTAGTTTGCTTTTTGCTTTTCCATGAAATGGGACTGCCACCCAGAAGAATGAAATACCCACTGACTGATCTCCTGGTATTGGGACAAGAGGCCCAATCTGAATCACAATATGCTTCAAGTTTCATATTAGAAGATGCATTGAGAAGGATACCTTTAGTATAATCCTGCCTTAAATATCTTAAGGTATGCAAAGCAGCTTGCCAATGAGGTTCTCGAGGATCTTGCAAGAATTGACTCAAAAATTGTACAGCATATGCAAGATCTGGTCTTGTGTTGGTTAAGTAATTCAATTTGCCAACCAATTTTCTGTATATAGTAGGATCTTTAATGGGTATGCCGGAATCATTTCTCAATTGAAGTCTAGCTTCCAAAGGACATTGAGCAGGAGTAGCAGTGAGATGATCAAATTCTTTTAATAGTTCTGCTGCAAATTTTCTCTGTGTCATGATTATACCATGAAAAACCTTTAATATTTCAATGCCAAGAAAATAATGTAAGGATCCCAAATCTTTTATCTTGAAAGTAGAGTGCAAGAAGGCTTTTAGAGAATGCATTTCATCCAAATGATTGCCAGTCAGTAAAATATCATCCACATATACTGCTAAAAATATAATGTGCTTGCCCATGGATTTATAAAAGAGAGAGTAGTCATTCTTGGATTGAATATAACCTTTTGATTTTAATGCAGTAGAAAGCTTTGCATGCCATTGTCTAGATGCTTGTTTGAGACCATATAAGGACTTCTTTAATTGGAGAACTTTTGTAGGATCAGAAAGAGTGAAGCCAGGAGGAGGTTTCATGTAGATTTCTTCGTGCAAATCCCTATGTAAGAATGCATTATTGACGTCTAATTGATACATTGGCCAATTCATTTTTACTACAGTAGCAATGAGACTTCGTATGGTGGTCATCTTGACAACAGGGGAGAAAGTTTCAGTGTAATCTATTCCAGCTTTTTGAGTACAACCTTTGATAACCAATCTTATCTTGTATCGTTCTATAGTACCATCAGCATGTTTTTTTGATTTTGTAGACCCATTTACTTGAAATAGGCTTTTTGCCCTTAGGTAATTCAGCTTCTACCCATGTGTTATTTGCTTCTAGAGCAGAATATTCTTGTTGCATAGCATTCTGCCAAGCAGGTATGGCAGCAGCTTCCTCATAATTTGTAGGTTCATATAGCTCAGTAGTAGGGAGATTCACAGAATTATTAAGTGTTGAATTAGTAAAACAGCATATATGATTGGGGATTGAAAAAGATGAGGTTAGAGTGTGAGGACAAGAATGAATGCAATCAATGTTAGTGTCAGAAGAATGCAACAAAACATTACTGCAAATATAGTCATTTAAATATGGTGGTGGATGTGTAGTTCTATCTGATCTTCTGAGAGCAGTAGCTTGAGTTTGATGTGAAGAAGAGGGATCAGTTGGTGAAGAATGATACGTGGAGGGATGTGAAAGGGGGTTATTGATAGTAAAATCAAGAGGGACAGAGTCAGTGGATGTAGGTGAAGAATAATGAAAATCAAATGGTGTGTCATTGGCAAAGGGAAGGAAAGAATTGCTGTGTTTGAGAGAGGGAAACAAAGATTCATGAAAAACAACATCTCTTGATATTTGGACTTTCTGTGTATCAATATTATAGAGTTTATAAGCTTTCTTACCTAGAGGATATCCTATAAAAATGCAAGGTGAAGCTCGTGGTTGAAATTTATCACGCCCTTGTCTAAGAGTTGATACATAACACAAGCATTTAAAAGACCGAAGGTGAGAATAAGAGGGAGGATGGCCAAATAAGATTTCAAAGGGAGATTTATTGTAAAGAATTTTCATTGGATACCTATTAATAAGATATGTAGCTGTGAGAATGCAGTCACCCCAAAAGGTTAGAGGTAATTTAGATTGAATGAAAAGAGCCCTAGTTGTTTCTAGCAAATGGCGATGTTTTCTTTCAACTATTCCATTTTGTTGAGGAGTGTCACGAGTACTAGTTTGGTGAAGAATACCTTTAGACTGGAAAAAAAAAGTGGCAGCTCTGCTGGATCCTAATTCAAGAGCATTGTCAGATCTGAAAGTTTTGATTTTAGCATTGAATTGTGTGGAAATCATTTAAGTGAAGGTTTGTAAAAGAGGAAACGCATTACTTTTAGTTTTGAGAAGGTGAGTCCAAGTAGCTCTACTAAAATCCTCAACTATTGTGAGAAAATATTGATATCCTCCATGAGTGGCTGTGTGATAAGGTCCCCAAACATCAACATGAACAAGTTAAAAAAGATGTGTAGATTGTGTTTGACTGAGAGGGAAGGGTAACCTATGTTGTCTAGCCTGTGGACAAATGTTACAACATTTAATTGTATCAATGGAGTTATTAGGAAAGAAAGAAAGCTGTTGAAGTTTGTATAAGGGTAAGTGACCCAATCGTTGATGCCAAATTTGACCATTTTCATTATGTTTAACAGAATTACATAAGGCTGTATTTAATGAAAGAGTAGAAATAGTAGTATCAACAGTTTGAGATCTATTATTCAGAATGGAAGAGTTGAGATTACATTTATTTGTAGGAAAAAAATCAGCTAGATTACAAAGTTTATCTAATTGAGTAGAATCTTTGGAAGTATGATTTGGATGAGATACAGTGGAATTGTAATCTGTCGAAATGTGAAGAGGAGGAAAATGTTGTAGAAGATAAAGCCCTGAGTGCATTTCACCAAGTTCAAGAGGCCTCTTCATTAAGGGGCCCTGAAAATAACACTTAGAATTAGTGAAAAGAGCAAAAGAAGAAGTCTGACTGCATAACTTGCCTATTGAAAGCAAATTATATTTAAATTGAGGAACATGAAGAACATTATGCAGAATGATATCAGGGTGAATGCGAACAGAGCCTACTTTATGCACATGAACTACATGACCATTTGGTAAAGTAATGTGATATGCTTGAGGAAGGATGTGTGTCTCTGTGAATAGATTGGCATTATGACACATATGATCACTAGCACCAGTATCAATTATCCAAGTAAAATAAACAGCTGACCAACCATTATAAGATATGCAATTTCCAGAAAAAAAATGAGGAGAAAAGGCTGTTATACCAGAGAAATTAGTTGCTGTAAACGCTTGACCTGTATGTTCTGCAGAATAAGGAGTATTATGATCACCAGATGGAAGATTAGGTTTATTATTGGGTTGTAGATTACTCATCATAGTCATTAATTGATTGAACTGAAGTTGAGATATATGTGGAGCATTATTGTTAGAATTCCAAGTTTGTAAAGCTGGAGAAGTATTTAGATGGCCATTATGCTGAGAAACTTCTTCAGGTTGTGGAGCTTCATTGAATTGCTGGGTCATAGCATTGCCAGAAAATCTCTTATTTTTAGTAAACTTAAAATCCTTAGGAAATCCTATAATTCTGTAGCATTTGTTTGCAAGGTGCCCTGATTTCTTACAGTGAGTGCATATGAGTCTTTTGCCATCCAATTTTTGCTTCTGACTGTGATTATGCTGGAAATTTTGCAGATGAATTTGAGTTTGATTTGATGCATACATTGAAGCTGATTCATTGATGAATTGTGATGAAGCATGAACCTCTCTTTGTTTTTCTTCTTGAGATAATAATGCATAAGCTTGACTAATAGAAGGCAAGGGTTTCATCATGAGGATATTACCTCTAATGTGATTGTAATCACTGTTGAGACCCATAAGAAATTGAATAAGACGTTGGTCTTCATTAAATTTTTGCAAAGCTTGTGCAGCACCACAAGAACAAATAGGTAAAGAAGATAGAGTGTTTAACTCATCCCAATTTTTCTTCAATTTGGTAAAATATCCAGCAATATCATTCGTACCTTGGCCTGATAACCGTATGTCTTTCTCTAATTGAAACCGTTTGGCACCATTCGCTTGACCATAGCGATCTTCAAGTTCTTTCCAGATGTCGTAGGCGGAATCCGAATAAAGAACACTTTCAGCTATGTCTTGAGATAAGACATTCAAAATCCAGGAGGTAACCATATCATTGCATCTCTTCCATTGGGGAAACTTTAGATTAGTGGCACTAGGCTGAGTATTGGAACTGATAAAGATCAATTTGTTCTTTGCTGATAAGGCGATTGACATAGATTTCTTCCATGAACCAAAATTCGAACTATCAAATGGTTTGGAGACCAACAATAAACCAGGATGGTCAGCGGGATGAAGAAATAGAGGATCGGAATGGTCAAGAAAACTTAAACCAGAATCTTGATTTGTCATTGCAAATGAACAAACCAATTGAACAAACGAACAAACCAATTGGAAACGAACCAAAGCAATTGAACCAATTGAACGAACAAACCAATAAGAAACCAGAATTGAACAAACCAATCAATTGAACAGAAAAAAAACAGAATCGAAATCAGAATTGAACAAATCAATTGATGAAGCAGAAGATAAAGAAAGAACAAACCAGAATCGTGATTAGGTTTTTGCGAATGAACAAATCAGTTGATTGTCGTTGGCGAAGATAGGATGAAGAAGAACAGAAAACCTGTATATCTGATACCATGTTGAATTGAAGATCTAGATTTCAAGAACAAGATTGAATTTCTGAAATATGGAAGAAAAGATGAGAAGAAAAATGAGAGAGGAAAAATCCCCTTTCTTATTATTATTGTTGTTATATTCTGATTCTTACAAAGCTACAAAGCTAAGACTATATATATATATTAATATATGTCTAATAAAAGGGAAAAAAGAAAAGTAAGACTAAGTATATCTAACATAGCATCATGCAGTCTATGCACTGTATCATCACTCCACAACCCGCAGCTTTGTACAGTGAACTGCCAGCAGCAGGATTGCCACTACGTACCGGCTACTGCTTCCTTAAAATGTGTCTAGAACACCTCAATGAAAAACTTCACAAAAAACAGAATTTTGGGGCTTGGTTGTGCGATAATACAAACACAAGGAGCCCCAGCTGCATCAAATCTTCATCAGCATATCAGGAAAAATTCCTATTGTGGGTGATGCACTAGACAGTATCTCCTTTTCAAAAGACGGCTTAAAGGGTCAAGGAGCTCCCTATAAACCTTAGGGTCCAGGGGATAGGCACGCTAGAGCCCCCGGATGAACGGGACACTAGTCATTAGTATGTGAAGGGTTACCCCTCAGTCTTGGATCAGTGTTCACCTCTATGGTGGAAATAATCACTTCCCCAGAGGCGTGAGTAGAATATATCTCAGTTGTGTTGCCTTGGGTAGGATGAGTTAGGGGGGATTGAAGAGGGTCACGGGGTTGTAAAGGTTCCACCTGACCTTGTTGTTTCGAAGGATGGGCAGCCTCATCTTTAGGGTCCTGTTGGACTTGAGATATTGTCTGTGTGGGGGTAGTGTCCACTGTTCCCCCACCACTTGCTCTTAACTCTCCCTCCTTTGATGGCCTTGGTGCAGTTTTACTAACCCTTTTTCGTTGTTCTCCTGACCTACATTTCCCCTCTATATGGCCCATTTCCTTGCATTTCCCGCAGAAGATAGGTTTCCAATCATACATGACTTTTTGACATACTAATTCCTCATGTTCATTGATGAAATAGATTTCATCAGGATATGCATCATGAACATTCATTTCTATTAGAACCCTCGCATACATCATTCTTTCATGTTTAGATGTTGCGTTGTCCACACGCACTACAGGACCTAAGGTAATTGCGATTTTCCTTAGGGTTGAGTCACTCCAATATTCAAGCTCTAGGGCTGGGAACTTCACCCAGATAGGCAAGGACTTTAACCCAGCAAGATAGGGGGGGGGGGATTTTAGTTTGGGTTTTAGAATTTGGGGCAGAAATTAGGGTTTTGGTCTCCGACCCTGAACAACTCGAGTCTAATTCTGATTGTTCTTTTACACTACGAACCTTAGTACGTTGGTTAGACATCTTCTTTGGGGGTCTTCCTCTACCTCTGCCTGCCATGGCTGTGCAGATTCAATGGTTGAATCGCATGCAGAGTCGCACTTAGAAGCACGCAGGAATCGGCTACAGAGAGAAGCTCTAAAACAGCTCCAAAACTTTACTATTATTTACTATTATTATTATTATTATTATTATTAGTAGGAAAATTTGATCAGAATAATCCCAACTATCACCCGTTGGCCAAAAATAATTTCAACTATTTATTATTTTTTAATTATCCTAACTATCCATCGAATTTGCTCAAAACAAACCCCCCCATACTGACCGGCTATTGCAGGTTACTTGGACTATTATTTTTTTTACTTTTTTTTTTACTCAGCAAAACAAAATAAGAAATTACTCTTTCAATTCAACTAAACCCATTTACACTCTCATCCTTCCGCCATTGATGAGCTCTCAAATAACTTTTCCAAAATTTCATTTCAAGCTTTCACCACAAAGTGCACCCCTAGATTTAAGATTAGGGTTTGAAAACTTAGAAGAAGAAGATAAATTCATTGAGTCTTAAAGGGATGAAGCTTTTAGAGTTCTAGCATGAGTTAGGTTTTTTCATGAGAGTTTTAGGGTTTGATAATGAATGAAGAAGAAGAAGGAGTTTAATGAAGATGAAGGACATTTTGTTATTTTGAATAGCTGACTTAAAAAAAAGGTAAAAAAATTAACCAAGCAACCTACAGCAGCCGGTCATTATGGAGGGGGTCATTTTTGAACAAATTTGAAGGACAGTTGGGTTATTAAAAATTAATTGATAATTGGGATTATTTTTGCCAACAGGTGATAGTTGGGATTATTCTTAGCAAATTTTCCTTATTATTATTATTATTATTATTATTATTAGCATATTATTAAATGTAGTATGTATTAATTGTAATTAGTCGTCCTAGTGTAGTATTAGCATGTAATTAGTCGTATTAGTGTAACATTAGCTAGTCATATTAGTGTATTGTTAGTAGTATTAGTATGTAATTATTCGTATTAGTCAAATTAGTCGTATTATTATTATTATTATTGTTGTTATTATTATTATTATTATTATTATTATTATTATTATTATTATTATTATTATTATTATTATTATTAATAAATGTAGTATTAGTCGTAACAATTAGTTTTAGTGTAGTATTAGTATGTAATTAGTAGTATTAGTATTAATATATTATTAGTTGTATTAGTATATAATGAGTCGTACTAGTGTATTATTAGCTTATTAGTATATAATTAGTCGTATTAATGTATTATTAGTCGTATTAGTGCATTATTAATATATTATTAGTCGTATTTGTATGTTATTAGTCGTATTAGTGTAATATAAGTATCTTATTAATTGTATTAGCTTATAATTAGTCGTACTAGAGTAGTATTATTATTAGTTGGAGTGAATTAATGACGTGAGACAAAATAATAATACACAAACAATAGGAAATTTAGTCAAATAAGATAAACAAATTAAACTAATCAAACAAAATATATTTATCGAGTTCCAACAAATTAAACTAGTAAGACAAGTTAAACAAAATAAATAAAGTTAATACAAACCAAATTAAATAAATACAAATTTCTCAAAAAAAAAATAAAAATAAAAAAATTACAAACGAATTTTAGTAAATAAGTTGGCAGACACACGCAAGTTGGCAGACCAACCAAATTACACACAAAATTGTAAAAACATTTCCGATTGAATTTTAGTCGGAATTCGGTCGGAAATATTTCCAACTAAAATTCAGTCGGAAATATTTAAAATTTTTCTTTTTTTGCCAATTTAAAATTGTGATCAAAAACTAATTCAGTAGCAATTTAGTCGGAAATTCCGACTAACGCCTGTCAATCGGAAAATCAGTCGGAAATTTCTGACTTTTTCGATTAGTCGGAAACTTTTAGTCGAAAGTGTGCCATTTTTTTGTAGTGGACAAGCCGATAACTAGTTAAGTGTTTGCCTTGACGGTCATCACAAATTTTAGAAAAACCTTTGTTTGACTCATTGGTATCACTTCCTCTTTTTTCTTTTTGTTAGAGTGAATGATGACTTGAGTGTACCAAGTAAGACTATGCATTAAGATGTATATTAAGGGTGTGTGTTAAGTGTGAGTTAAATGTGTGTTTAGATGTGTGTATGTGTTAATTAGGGGTGTTCAAAACTGAATACCGGATCGATCCGGATCCGAGTATCCAGTTTTTTGGATAATGAATTTCATGGTTCGGTTTCAGCTAAAAAATAAACTAGATCGGATGTCGGATTCTCGGTTTTGAATTCTTTTTTTCTTGGCTTTTATAAAAAAATTACGCTTTCTTTAACATATAAATATTTAATTTTAATTCACTTTCTTTCTTTAATCAAGCTTTTTTAAATTTTGAATACAAATTATTCTGATAATATGATTGGATAAAAGTGTAAATTAATTAATAATAAATAAATTATGCAGCTTATTTATAATTGAGATTTGTTCATATTAGTAAATTCAGCAATCTAAACAAAAAATTTTATTAAAAAATATATTATTTTTTAAAAATAAAACAGCCGGTCTCTGAGTATACCAGCTCTTTGAAAGATGTCTCTCAAGCCCAGCTCATTAAAGCTTAATTAAACTAAAAAATCATAATGGACTAATCAAATTAGGGATGGTCTTAAAAATATAAAATAATGAAAAATGAGAAAGTCGAATATTCGATTTTGTCAATATTTCGATTCGTATTCTATTTAAAAATCAAATATCTGGTCTAAAATATCTGGTTTCCAAAAAACTAGATAAAATATCCAATTTTTAAAATTGAATACTGAATAATTCGACTTGGATATTTTTTTAAACACCCCTAGCGTTAATACATGAAGTTATTAGTGCATTAAAGTGAGAGTTAAACAATGGTGTAGTGATGTGAATAATGATGTTTGATAAATGTTCTTAATGAGAAAGTTCAAATGTCAGATCCTATTACAAGGTGCTCGAACAAGGCAAGCATCTTGCCTTGAACGAGGCACAAGATCAAAATGTTCTAAAGGGTAAAAACTGCACAGTGCTTGAATGAGCCATGGGGATGCTCGAATGAGCACTTAGCTCAAAAGAAAACAGTAGCTAGTGAGTCGCTCAAACAAGAAGCTGAGGAGCTCGAACGAGCGGCTGTCAGGCTTTGGATTTTATTTGGTTGTTGATGTTCTGTAACTGTTACCATCTTATTTATTTCGTGGTTTTATTACATGTAACTCATTAATTTATTTAGTCCTTATAAATAGGAGGCTCATGTGCATTGTAATTATTCACAAAATTCTAATCCATAACCTTAAATACATAGTTTAATTCTTGTCTTCTATTCTCTATTGAAATTCTCCATTGTAAGAGTTCTATTAAACTCCATTGTTATAATATAGTCAAGAAATCCACACACCATCGAGGACGTAGCTCAAGTTGGGTGAACCTCGTAAATCGTTGTGTTGTTTTATTGCATTTTATTCCTTCATACATTGTCAATTTCAAATAGCTAGAGTAATTTGTTCATTAAAGCAATTTCATACCTTTATTATTGGTGATATTAGAGATAAAGTTCAATACTTTATTAGACTCTAATATAGCTCTCATTTCACCTTTCTCTCCAAAACAAATAAGGTAGAATTATTTCTCTAATATTCTCTTTTTTTTTTCCTTTTTCCTTCTCTCACTTTCCTTTTCCTTCTAAATTGTATTTGAAATGGAGCAGGCTAAGAGAGAAAAAAAAAGTCTAGTTAAAACCATATCTATGACCTTACCAGGGTTAAGTAAACTTGTTAAATGGAGTAAACTTGTAGAAACAAAGTGTAAATGAATGGAGTAAACTTATAGAAACAAATCAATAAATATAATTAAAACAAAAGACGCTGACATCATCGTCTTTTAAAAATGTCTATATGTCACTTTGTCATGAAATGTTTTCCCTCTAAAATGTCATGATGGTATTATTATTATTATTATTATTATTATTGTTGTTGTTGTTGTTGTTGTTGTTGTTGTTGTTGTTGTTATAGCCTGGAATACAAGGACACGCCACTGAACTTGCGTGTCGCGTGTTGGACACGAACACACGAAAATCCGTGTCCGACACGTCAAATGAAGTGTTTAATATTTTAATATTTTTCCGAACACGGCAAGGACACGGAAGGGACACGACAAGGGACACGGTAAGGAATGACGGACACGTTTTTTTGAAAAAAAAATTAAAAAATTGAAAACAGAAATAGAGTTTGAGAACACTCGAATTCCCTGATTCCCTCTCTTGCTCTCACTCCTCTCAACTTTCTTTCACTCTAACCTATAAACTCTACACAACTCTTCCTCCACCTCCACTGTCGCTGCCGCACTCCCGCACCACGCCACCGCCGGCTGCTCCTCCATCACAGACGAACACTCGAACTCAGTGCTGCACTGTTGCTGCCCTGTGGGTTGTTCGAATCGAACACTGCTGCTACTGCTCCTAAAATTCTAAATTTTTGATTTTTTTAAAGGTATTTTCACTCTTTATCCTAAATCCTAATATTAATCTTGTTCTAATCTTTAATCTTAGTGTTAATCTTGAATTCTTAATCTTGTTGACTTGTTGTTTTAACATTTATTTTTAAATCTTGATTGTGGGTTCTTTTTGATTTTCAAGTATAGTTTTTGTGGTGCTCACTTCAGAACTGTATTCAATATTCATGTCTTACAATGAACAAACAAAACGGTTGAATTTGAAACTGAACAAAGTAAACGCATTCAATAAATGATAATCTTGGATTGTAAATCTGTGCATTCAAGAAATGATTCACTATATTTGATTTCAATTCAAAAAGTTACTTGACTTTGTTGAAAAAATAATGTGGTTTGCTTTGTTCTATCATTCATGAAATCTGAAATTTAGGAAAATGTTTGTCATTTAGTTATGAAACGTAGCTTAAAACCATGAGCATAAGCAAAGGCATGAGTATTCTTCTTTCTTTAGTGTGGTCGAAACAATACTTCTTAGCCGTTGGAAGAAAAGCAACACTCCACTTCATTGTTTGGCACATTCTTTGAATCCAAGGTATTATATATTTTTGTATGTTTAAATGTTTAAAGCATTAGATTATGCATTAACTAAATTTTCTTCTTTTTTATGTATTTAAAAGGTATTATAGTGACACGTGGCTTAAAGAGGTCCCCGGTAGAGTTGCTCCACATGTTGACAATGAAATTTCCACACAAAAATTCAATTGCTTTAGAAGATTGTTTCAAGACTTGGAAGATAGAAGAAAGGTTAATATGGAGTATGTTATTTTCTCGGCAAGAGATGGTGGTGTATTTACCGAACCAGAATGCTTAAATGATATGTACTTGATGGCTCCAAATCATTGGTGGGCAACTTATGGCTCACAAGTTCCAATGCTTCAAGCATTAGCATTCAAGTTGTTAGGACAACCATCATCTTCCTCTTGTTGTGAGAGGAATTGGAGCACATATAAATTCATTCATTCATGTACTAGAAACAAACTTGCACCAAAACGTGCTCAAGATTTGGTGTACATTCATAACAATCTTCGTTTGCTTTCAAGGAGAGGTGAGGCTTATAACAAGGGAAGAACAAGGTTGTGGGATGTTGGAGGAGACGACTTTGAAAATTTAGAAGATTCTATTTGTCTTGGCATGGCGGATCTTTCTCTCGATGAGCCCGAGTTGGAAACTACTTTTGTAGCAGAGGATGATGATGGATGTCATATGGAGGATGTGTGATGATCAAACTTAAATTTACCTATTTATTTGGTTTTCTTTGATTTGGTTTTCTTTGATTTGGTTTTCTTTGATTTGGTTTGTATGACTATTTTTAAATACTCATGTTGTTTATTTGGTACTTATTTGCATTTTATGTGAGTTTTATGTTTTTAAAGTGTTTACTTACATATATCAAATGAAAGATTGTAAAATTATCTTTAATTTGATATATTTATTATATTACCATTTCGTGTCCCCGTGTCCGCCATTTTTAAGTTGGCGTTTTCCGTACCCGTGTCGTGTCCGTGTCCGTGCAACCTAGGTTATAGCTACTCATTTTTGAGCTTATTATTATCAATGTTGAATGATTCTTTAAAATGAAAGACATAATACAATTCTTTTTAAAAATTACAATTTTAATTACGATATTATGATCCAAAAACAAGTTAGTGGTCCAGATCATAGGTAGAATCGTAAAGTTAATAGAATTTTACGATTCTAATTGGAATAAAATTTTCAGAGATAATTACATTACACGATTCTACGATCCTATAATCCTGTGATTCGATTATCATCGGATTATTAATTTTTTGTATGTACCATCTTTCACTAGCTTCTTTCACATACCCTCATATGTTTCAACTCTTCCACAATTATTATTTAAAGAAAACTTTGTTTATCGATAGAGTTTTGAACTAGTCATTGAATGTTTTTCCATTTCATTCTTTAGAATAAAGTCAAATTAACTTTAATTCGCACATTAAGACTTTTGAAATAAATAATTATGACTATATGCTAAATATTTAATTATATTTAAGTTTATTTGTGTAATTGTATGATCTTATGATTCAATTCTACGAATTCAATCCCACGTCTCATAATAATTTCAAGTAGAATCTCAAATCCTAACAATTTTGGCAGTTCTAACAATATTATATTCTTAATTTTCATAAATATTTTTTAAAAAAATTATCATCACCATATATGACACGTGTACTAACCTAGTAATTAGTTAAAAAGTTTAAAAATATTTTTATCATTCATTATGAATAGGCAAAAAAACCACACAAATGGAAAACGTCACTGTATAATAAAAGCATGGACCACGAAGGTGTAACCTCATTTAGTGGGTGCAAATATTGCCCCAATGCACCTTCATTTGCAAAAATACCATCCAAAAAAGTGAAAGATAAGAGCAAGAAAAGTAGACAAACTTTAGATTGATGGGCACAATGAACATCTATGTTTGGAGAAATGGAAGAGAAAAATAGGTTGTTGTAGTGGATATCTACCAAAACAAAGTTGGAAAAGGACATACTACTAAGTATAAGACACACCAACACCAACTAACTCATTATCACATCACTAGGGAATCCATATTTCTCATGGCTTCATCATACCATCCAATGACCTTCAAAACTTTCTTTTTGGTAAGTGTAGAATCCAAGGCTTGTTGTTTCTAGTTCTAGATTACCTTTAATTATTTGTTTTTTAAATTGTCAATTGTCAAAATTTGAAAGATTGTATGGCGTTGAAGCGAGTAATATTTTGGTTGGACTTGCAACAACGAGCAAGGCATGAGGATTACGTTTGGACAAGCAACAATAAGCTGGGTATTATGCTTGTTGTTATTGATTTGTGCCTGAGCGAGCAAACGGGACAGGTGCTTATTATAGTGTGTTTATCATGGCTTCATCAAGATTAACTAAATAAAAAATTATTGTATGAGACGGTTTTATCAAGAAACGCGCATTTTACTTGGGTTAAATAGTCTATCTTATATATTTTATGAAAATATAAGCTCTTTCTTGTGGTTGTCTTACCGAAAGACGGTCTTTCACAAGAGTAGCTCCTAACTAAATTTTGAGTGTTAATTAAATATGATTAAATATTGTTTTGTTTTGAAATCATGACCAAGTCTCCCGAGCTACTAAAAGCATAATGGACCCAAAAGGCATCAATTAACTTCTTATTATCAATAAATGATAAGTGATGATTTACGCCTACTTGTATAATATTGGCCATTGATGTATTTTTAATAAAAAAAAATTGAAAGTAAAATAATATTAATTAGAATTTCGGATCAATTAAAATATATTAAATTGAGAATCAATAAATGACTAATGATTCGAAAGAAGATATACTCCAATTAATATGATTGGATACATGGGAAAATTAGTGATTTAATCAACCCTTTCCGATCAGTCATGCAAGAATTGTTTTAGGATTAGGTTATTTCATGTTAGATTGAACAATGCTTTTCAATATCCAAAACAGTTGTAATGCTAGATATTAATAATCAATATATATTAGAAAATTTTAAATATTATTATTAATTCTGAATCGCTATAATTTATTGATAGGTCATGAGAATGCATAGATAAGATTCATTCTCAAGACTATACCTGAAAAACAATACGTTTTTTAACTAAAATAAAATATGATTGTATACGGTAAATATTCTAATTATAAATTGAATAGTCATCATTGTTATGGCTTCATTTTATATGAAATCATTTCAAAATTTTCGACTAAGAGGCCAATGGAAATGCTTGATTATATTTGTCATAGATTAAAAATTTTAATCAATAAAATTAGAATTTTTTGTCATTAATGTTTGATCTTATATTCCCCAAGAAATAATTATCATTTACACAATCTATAATTGAATATTAGTATATTCACAACAAAACACAAAGATTTCCCTCACTTAATTTTTATTTTTTGCCTTACTATGAACCAAATTAATTAAAGAGGCCATGTGAGCAACTATTCAATTAAAATGTATGTTAATAGTAATCTTTATTATAAAAATAAAAAAGTGGTGATATTATATTATTTGGGGAAGATAAGTATTATTTTTATTGATAAATAAAAGTAGGCACATGTAGGAACAGAAAGCGAAATGAACTATGAAGTATTGTGAGGTGGGCATTGAAACAGAAAAGTAAAAAACAGTAAAAGAACCAACAAAGTTGCATGTCTCCTTTAGTCCTTTTATACCATCATTACTTTGCATGTTTTTATCAACTCCAGGGCCAACCTAACTTATCCTAATTAATACATATTCATCCTGAATTGATGTTAGACTCAAAATTGAGGGAATATATTCCCCTTCAATACTCTATGTATATAAATTTATAATTATTTTATTAGGTACTGGGTACATAGTTTTAAATTTTAAAATATGTAAATTTACTTAAATCTAATTCAGATTTTCTCTAAAGATTTATCACTTTTATCAATTTTAAAGAATATTACAAATCAGATTTTTTTACATATTTTGTAAGCTAAATCGTCTATACACTAGGTTCATAGGTTAGAATTAAAATTTGTATAATTACTATATGTTTTTCATAAATATTAATTATATAAATCAGTACCAAACTAAATACTTCCTCCAATTCACTACTAATGTCCCATTTACTAATCGTCTATATATATATATATATATATATATATATATATATATATATATATATATATATATATGTATGTATGTATGTATGTATGTATGTATGTGTATGTATGTATGTATGTATGTATATATATATATATATATATATATATATATATATATATATATATATATATATATATATATATATATATATATATATATATATGTATATATATATATATATATATATATATATATATATATATATATATATATATATATATATATATATATATATATATATATATATATATATATATATATGTATGTATGTATGTATGTATGTATGTATGTATGTATATATATATATATATATATATATATATATGTGTGTGTGTGTGTGTGTGTATACATATATATATATATATAATCAAATAAGAAAGATTTTAAAATAAGAAGTATGAGAAGGATTTTTGTTTGATTTTTTTTGTTACTATATATACAAAAAAGGATACTATGTTATAAAGTAAGAACATTCTAAAAATTTATGTCATAATTATTTTTCTGTGTAACATAGTTACCTTTACAATTATGTGTTTTTGGCTCAATCGTGACCATAGATTTTTTTATGTTAGTGAAATCAAGGGTGTAGAGTGCTTCTTACCCTTCTCATTTTCAATACCCTTCTCATTGGATCCTTCCCATATATATATTTATATGTATTACAGTTGAGTTATGCATATAACTCATTGAGTTATTCTCCATATAGAATTCAGCTAAATTATTTTTAACCCATTTTTATGACGAATTAAAATGTCATACTCTCACTATGTCAGATGCATATATGTAATTTATACTCTCTCCAATTCAGCACTAACGTCCCATTTGTTTTTTAAATACTATTCATCTTTTACTCTTCATTTATATTTTATTATTAATCTATAAGTTAAAACATAGTAAAGGGAGATCTTGTTTGATTCATCTCAATGCAAGGATTATTCATATTAACTTTCCATGACTTTTAATTATGCATAATCAGAGATATTAAAGAATCAAATAAGCGTATTGGATAGAGTGCATAAAGCAAATGAAACATTAATAGTTGATTTCATTTTGGTTTTAAAGGATATGAACCGACCTTAATGACATAACAATGTAGATAATCCGAAGGGGAATGATATTAATAAGATTATCCATAGACATGATATTGATAAAGTGAAGTAGTTGAGTTGAAGGAAACCTAGAAAGGAGGTGACGAATATGTTCATGTGAAGTGTCAGCAATTTTTTAACGGAAGGCTATACTCCTTTACTCCTAGCTTGCTAGATAATGTAATTAGATTAGATGGAGTACCCTTTACTATCACCAATCATCTTATTATGTACGGCATCACACTCTTTAAACATTTCTAATTTAATTTTTGTGTATTAGATAATCTTATTATTTTTCTCATTCTTAACTTTATTATCATCTTATTCCAATTTTTTTTTATTTTTTTTTTACAAAAACCACATTTACTTTACTTTTACTTTAAAAGAGCTAAGTTAGCTTTGAACTATGGAGATATACAAGTTAAATAGATTAAAAATAATGGAAGAAATTTTTATGGAAATGCCCTAAAATTATTGGTATAAAAGAGTATATGTTATTTTAATGATATGCTAAGTTATTGGTTACATATATTTTTGGTATTGATCTTCTTCCAGTGTCCTTGTTACAAATATAAAAATATTATTATCAGATGGATATGTGAGCAATTGACCTTTCTTCACCCTATCTACATGCCACCTCAAATTTAACACATCTTTCTTTATAGAAAACAAGCGCTTGAATCTAGGTATTATTGGAAGATACCACAATACCTTAGCCGGGGGCCCTTTAGCATCCCGAGCCCCTTTACGCTTGTAACGCAATAACCCACTTCTAGGACACTCTTCTAAGTTCTCATTTTCATTCCGATACAATACACAATCATTCGGATACGCATAAATCTTCTGGTACTCTAAGCCAAAAGGACACATGAGCTGTTAGTTTGGTGAACTTTGTACATCCAGGGTACAAAGGCTTTTGAGAAGCCTTTGTCAATGAGTCAAAATACGAGGACGTTTTCCTAACTCATCCTCGACTCCCTCCATCATCTCATCAACACGATCTACATCCTCATCGACATTCGATTCATCTGTCTCATACCCATCAACACGATCTACTATATCTTCATTAACATCCGCAATATTTACATCCTCAACAACACTTTTTTCTTTGTAAACTCCCTTCTCACCATGCCAAACCTAAACATGATATTGAGGCCTAAACCCACGTCGAAGTATGTGCTCCCTAAGAATATCAACACTATCTACCTTTGATACATTGCCACACTTGACACATGGGCAATAAAAACCAACTCCCCTCGTCCTAACTTGATGTTCAACAGCAATACTACAAAATTCTAATACCCCATCAATAAATTCTGACTATTCAGTCCTTCTATACATCCAAAAACGATCTTTTTGCCAATAGCAGTGAGTCAAGTGATGGCAACAATGGAAACAAATTATGATAATAATCGGGATTATTAAAAAATAATTGATAGTTGGGATTAATTTTTGCCAATGGGTGATAGCTAGGATTATTTTGAGCAAATTTTCCAAAAATATATACCTATTTATATTAAACATATTTAACCCTAAATATATACTTCATATTCTTTGTTCAAATTATCTATATTCTAATAACCTAACATATTTTTAAATAAAATAATAATATAAGCACTACATTGTTCAATATAAGCACTGCATTGTAAAATATGTAAGCAGTTCATGTTTTTAAATTGTTCACTATAAGCACTACATTGTAAAATAAAATCATATACAAAATATAAATAATAATGTAAAACTCCCTAAATCCTAAAATTATGAAAAACAATAAAAATTAGTATCAATAGAAATTACCTTGTGTATCTAGATGAAGAACAATTACAAAGTAACCTACAATGAAATAAGAAAAACAAAATTACTACACATAACCATTTTTTCCAAACAAAAGTAAAAATAAACATAAAAAACACCATTAATCGAAAAATGTACCTTGAAGAGAGAGCAAATTCGTGGGCTTATGAAGAAATTCGTGGGTTTCAAAGTTTAATGAAGAAAATTCGTGGGTTTATGAAGAACAGAGTATGAAAGCAAATTCGTGGCCTTGAAGAGAGAGCAAGAATAAGAGAGCAATGAAGAAGACAACAAATGAAGAGAGCAAATTTCGTGGTCTATGAAGTTTTAAAGAAGAACAACAGGAAGATGGAAGAATTTTGTGAGTTGAAAAACAGGCGCCTGATGCAGAAATGTCATGGGTTATGAGGAAATGAAGAAGAAAGGTTAGCTTATACAATAAGAATTAATAAAACAGTATGTAGGGCGCGTCTTTTTTAAAAAAAATAAAAATGGTTATGTGATGCGGTTCTCAAAAAACCGCAGCATATGTTGCCTTAAATGCTGCAGTTTTTTGAGAACTGCAGCACATAATCATTTTTTATTTTTAAAAAAAATTCAAGTTAAACTATATGTTGCGGTTTTATGTGGAACCGCAGCATATACTCTATTATTTTTTTAACTCGTTTTTTCTTTCCATTTTATGCTACGTCATTAATAAACCGCAGCATTTTTCGCGCAACATATGAACTTTTTTCCACTAGTGGTTTGTCTTGGAAAATGTATATATCATCATCATCGTCATCATCATCATCATGCCCAGTGTATCCCACTCATAGGGACTATAAGCAGGATCTGGAAAGGAAAGGAAGACGGCAACCCATACCCATAAAGAGTCTCCCAACTCTAAATAGATCCTCAGAAAAAGCTCTTTCTGCAACCACTCGTAAGCCTACATCTTACATTATAAGTTTGACCTTTAACAATTATTAACAAATAAATATAAATACAAAATAATAAACATATAAATAAAAGAAGAGTAAGAACTAGGTAAAAACATGTCAAAGAGTGATATATGAAAGGCAAGGAACAAGAATAACAACAGGTAAGGAGAAAGTATCAGTAATCTAAGGCATGAATAAGGTGCCTCCAACTACCGTATCTCTAGTCAGTTCCTCAAAGACTTATAACTTATGCAACTCCTTTTTTATTAGCTCCTCCCATGTTCTCCTAGATATTTTCCGACTTCTGGTACCCTCCACTATGATGCTTTCGATCCTTCTCACGGGGGCATCATAAGTCTTTCTTTTCACATGCCCAAACCATCTCAGCCTATTTTCACGCATCTTTGCAGAAAGAGGGGTAACTCCGAACTTCTCTCTAAACTTTTGGCTCCTAATTTTATTCATCATTGTGTGACCGCACATCCACCTCAGTATACGCATTTCTATAACTTCCATTTTATGTTCAAACTTCTTCTTTACGAGCCAACATTCTGCCCATACAAAGCAGACCAAAATAGCAATTCGGTAAAATTAACTTTTTAATCTACTAGGAAACTTTCTATCACATAGCACCTCGGTGACTGCTCGCCACTTGAGTCAACTCACTTGTATTTGATGAGTAACATCTCTACCAATCTCCCCATTACTCTAAATCATCGATCCTATAAATACCTGAACTTAGTCGTACATGCAATAACTTCTCCACCTATGGTCACCTCTACCTCACCTATCGACTCTGTCCCCCAAATGTCGAATCACAAATATTCTTTAAGTATCATTAATCTCCTTAGATTTTTTAGGGTATAAAACATTGATGTAACAAGATCTTAAAAATACTCAATTTAATTTAGTTTTAGGAAAATAAAATGTCACTAATCAATTCTAACTCTTAATTTAATCCATTTGACAAAGTTATCATTCGTCATTTTTCAATTCATTTATCAATATTTATGATGATTAGATTTTAGTCATTTCACTTAAATTAAATAATTTTTTTCAACATATCATTATCCATCATAGTTATTATATATGGCCACTTAATTTTTGGCCCCAATAACATCTAAAATTGACAATAACTTCAATTCTTTTTTAAAAAATAAAAACATATTGTATGTGAAAAATAGCAAAGCACGCATGCTACCTCTATTTTTTTAAACCGGCGATTATTTCATCTTTTTATTTTACTATAATTTTTTATGAAAATATGCTCCGTACTTTCTCTAATATATAGCCACAAAGTTTTTTTCTTTTCTTATATCATGACACAATTTAAATGACTCAATCCAACCTTAACATAGTCCCAATTGCCAAATAAACTTGTTGCAACTTCAAAGGGACTTAAAAAAAATAATACTCCCTTTATTTCATCGAAAATGTCTCATAATTTACTTTTTAATACTATTTACTTGTTTACTCTTAATTTGTATTTTATTTTTAATATATAAATTAAAACATAGTCAAACGAAATCTCGTTTGATTCATCTTAATGCAAAGATTATTAATATCCACTTTTTATAATATTTCGTTATGTATAATGAGAGATATTAAACATAAAATAAGTGTATTGGATAGCGGAAAAACGTATTAATGACTTATGATTCCTAAAAAGGACATTTTCAGTGAAACTTAGGTAGTAATAGATATTTATGAGAGTATGGAAGAAATAGATTTATAAGTATTGATGACTGATGATCCCTAAAGAGAGAAAGAAGAAGAAAGGAAAGAAGAAAGGAATATTAAATAGAAGAGTTGGGGTAAGTTGTAAAGTTCACACCTATTTTAAGTACAGCCCATTAAAGAGTAATGTCTACTTATCGTATTTTTAATCCCTATTTACATTATCCTTAATACTTACTTTTCGTATCCTTAATGCCTACTTTCAATATCTTAAATGTCTACTTACAACATTCTTAATGCCTACTTATAATATTTTATAAAATATATAATGAATTGGCCCAATTAAAAATGATTTCTCAAAAAAACCGTCTCTCACATTAATTTTGTATGTAAAAATACGTAGCAAAATGTTTGGATGTGGGTGATCAAAATCATTATGGTTGTGCAAAGCTATGCACTTCTCACGTGAGACACAAACCAAAAACAAAGGAGTGGTTAAAATACCAGCACCACTTCAAAACCCATAAAGTAATGCAATTCTTTTTAAATTGTTGTTGCAAAATGATTTTTATTTTTTATTTATGCCACATATTAATCCCTTTATTGATTTTAAATAAGCATTTAATTTTTGATTTATTTTTCATTGTGTTATCTTTTATTTTATAAATTGAATTTCTTAAATTTGAATTTCGTAAATTGTATCTTAATTCATTTTATTTTCGCTGCCTTCTTAGTTCTCTCTAAAATTGACACTATCAATTGACATTCAACATTTCAATAATATGGACATTAAATTTAACAAAAAAATGTCTGAGTAAGCATTAACTTCAAATTTGTAGTTTAGTTTTGTAAATTCTTTGTTAAAAAAAATTATAATTTGCACGTTTTGTTTGATTTTCATATATTTTTTTTAAAATTATTTTTTTGAAATATATCCAAGAAAACTTAGATATTATGGTGGTGACAAAATAGATTATTTAACGAGATTTATTATGAATAGACAATTTGAATCAGTTGAAAAATTGCATGTTTGGGCAAATGAGATAACTATTCATATCGATTTTCATTTCACTTGTGTGTCTTATAAGTAAAAATAGAGTTATTCTAAAATTAGTCAATATTTATGCTATCATCGGTGCGATAAGTTTAGAGGTCACTTCCATGACTTAGATAATGTGGCTCAACCGGAATCCAAATGTAGCACATGTAGTTTTCGATTTATGATTATTGAATATTTTCGTAAATTTGAAGAAAAAGTCATGGAAGGTGAGTGCAAGTCTTTTGGTGATAAAGCAAGACAAAACTATCAATACAGTGTACAGAAATGGTCATATTAAAGTAAGTAGGTTGTCAACTTAATTTTAAAACATTTCGGAGAGCATAGTGTGATTGACTTTTATCATGAAATCTATCAAACACAATTACCCAGAGTTTATACTAGTATAAATCAAATATAAAACCTTCGATAAGCTATTAAGCGCGAAGGGATGGATAGTAGGTCTCATACACAACACCATCTACATTTAGTAACAAAGCACAACTATGTGTGATCAAACACAATTACCCGGGGTTTATACTAGTATAAATCAAATGTAAAACTTCTGATAAGCTATTAAGCGCGAAGGGATGGATAGTAGGTCTCATATACAACACCATCTACATTTAGCAACAAAGCACAACTATGTGCGTGGTTTGGACGAATATAGATAATAATGGACAGTTGACTCCTTATTGGCAAACCCTAAATGCATTCAATTTCTTCGTTAATGGCCTTATTTTGTCTTGATTGATACTACATACAAGACCACATCAAGAAGTGGCCACTATGTAACATTGATGGTATGACCCTAACAAATCACAACTTCTTGGTATAGTGTTTTGCCTATAAAAAAAGAGGCCGCAATTTCGTACACTTAAGTGTTAGAAAGGTTCAGAAATTTACTTATCAAGATGAGGGATCATCTTTAGCTATCCGTGATATAGGTATTTTTCAATTCATTCAAATATAATATATTGTTATATTGTTAAAATTAAAACAAGTCTAGATCCACGAATTCAGATGCGAATATTTTTTTGAAATTCGGATTGGAATCTGTCAATTTAAATGGATTCGGATCTGACTTGTATTCGACAAGTCCAAATATATAGGACCTAGATCTACCAAAATGGATCTGCGTCCACGGATCCGAACCAATTCTAGAATTTGTTGCCATCTCTAATTGTGCACATATGGGTAATCAGACTGTTGGTATGGTCCACGATTTTTTATTTTTAGATTTTTTTCCCAAATCAATATATGTTTTATGCAAATATTAGGCATTGTTATCATCAAATATAATAATTTGTAATTAGTTGATTGCATCAACGTCATTTAAGCATATATCACTATAAAAATTGACTATATCTTAGTACGGGTTACGGTCTGGTCTGATCTGAAAAGTAAAAAAACCCATACCAAACGAAAATCGTAATTTTTTTGAAAAAAAAAATAAACCGAACCATTTAAACAGTAGACCAGATCAAATAGTAAAACTACAAATTGATTTGCAATTTAAACCAAACTTTGTTCAGCTCTAGTTGGGAGCCAACATTCTCCGTCCTGCGATTTAGATCTACCTTGCTAGTAGTAGCAGCTCTTTTAATACCCTATTTATCATAGTGCATGTATAATTGACAAATCCACAATCTCCTTCTTGCGCTACTCGTTATTTGGTTTCCTAAATACGCCTCCAAGAACCAAGGCCCTTATCTCTTCTAAATGACGATCAATTTATTTGTCTTAAGTACTGTAATTGTTAAAAAATATATATTAATTGCGTGTTAATTAAGTTCAGGGCAACATAAACACAAATCAGAAATGTTGACCGATTTTGTTTTGATTCAATTATAAAAGAAAGATAAATTACACTTAAATCAATATAAGCACATTGTTGACAAAGTTAACATTGATTAATTATTTTGATTCCTTTATAAAAATTCAAAAAAAAATTAAGTTCAATTAAGCTAACATCTATGCACAAATCTAAAAATTTTGATCGATTTAATTTTGAATTTATTGGAAAAAAAAAGGCAAAGTAGCACAAACTATGCGACTTAGACATTTTTCTTTTTTTTTTTTATATATTTCAAAATTAAATTGATCGACATTCCGAATTTGTGTTTGCGTTGCGTTAAACTTAATTAAAACGTAGTTAATACATATATACACACATAATACATACACACATATATGTTTTTATTTACTTAGGTAATTTGAAAGAGATAAATTAATTGATATTTTAAATTCGTGACTTATATGCGTTTTTGTTAATCAAAAATAATCAAAACACATATGTTTCATTTACGTTAAATAAGTATTTATTTGTGAGATTTAAATAGTTAATTTTGAGTTTAGAAAGTTTTTGAAGCGGAAGTGGTAAAATGAAAATTTCATAAAACAAATGAAAACGTAATGGAATAGGTGGGGACAAATAGGAAACGAGATTAAAAATATTTTGATTTGAGCTTTGATATGATTCATTTTCTTACTTAATATAGTACCATCCTTTCCACCTACAGGTGTTTATTTGGGTCATCAAATAGATTTTAGACAGATGTCATTCAGCTCAGTTGGATTTTAAATCGATTAATTTTCGGTTGTATGCCGCGATGGGGCATACTCAAGTCGGATCAGTTAGTTATGGGTCGGTTCAGGAAAGGTTAATTGCGTTATCTGGTTCTCATCGGTAGGTTAATAGTTGAAATTCGAGTCAAGTGTCAATCAGACTCGGGTATCATTGGTCTATAATTAGTTTGGTTTTTCTGGGCACAAATCGAGTTCGGACTTTATTTTTCGAGTAGGATTCGATTACAAAGTTCTACCGATCAGGTTAATATTGAATTAAGCTGATAGTTGGCTTTTTAATTGATGTATGCTTATTTACTTATGAAAAAAATAATTACCATTTGTTTTATCGGATGCGTCAGGTAAATTTTTTTTAATTGTTTTATTTGGCGACATATTTGTTAACACTTACTTTTCAATTTAACTTTATAACTATGTTGGATTTAAGAATTGTTTATCTTCGGTAGTACAAATGATAATAAGGATGACTTACAAATGTTCATAATTTATATGACTACTGTGATATAACAAAATATCGAGTTGATAATTTGAACATATATGAAACTATATATTTTATAAAAAAACTTATGAAAATATATTTTATTCTATTAAACTAACAATAAGATAATACTCCCTCCGAATCAATTTAGATGTCCCATTTGCTTGGACACGGTTATTAAGGATGGTGTGGGGTCCATTGAAAAGGGTAAATAGTAAAGGGTAAGTAGTGAAGGGTAGTTGGATAAGTAAGGTATATAGGGTATATTCGTAATTACTTGTGTGAACTAAGGATATTTAGGTAAAAAAAGATTGACAAAAATAGAAATGAGACAACTAAAAAGACTTTGCCAAATAAGGAAATGAGACAACTAAATTGGTTCGAAGGGAGTATAATAGAATATAAATCAAATATACTTTAAAGTTCAATAATCAAAATTCAGTCTATTAGAGTATGTTTTTATAAAAGAAAATGGGAGAAGAGAAAATAACAAAATAATGTTATCCCACATAGGAAAATAAATTGCAAGTCTAATGATTTCTTATAAAAGATATAACATACAAGGAAGAAAGAAGGGAGAAGACCTAGTAAAATATATTGTCCCACATTGTTGAGAAACAATGACAAAATTAAATGTCTTCTTATGAAAAGAAAAAAATTATGTATCTTATGAAGGAAGGGAGAAGAGCTAGCAAAATAAAGTATTCCACTTTGTTTAAGAAACAACGGAAGTTAAATGCTCCCTTATAAAGCAGATTTTTTAATTTAGTTCTCTTATAAAAGGGAGAAGAGCTTATAAAATAAATTTTATATTATGCACTTTTAACATGTTACTAAGAGATAAGAGTTTTTGTAATATATTTATTGATTTATTATTGATGTCAATTTGTTGGGGAATCATGCTAATTTATTGATAAAGTTCTTTACAATGTTGCAATACTAAATAATTTGATAAACTAAAATTAATTATAAATTTCCTAGTTTTGACTTGTTTTCAATTAAAAATCGATTTGAGTTTAATTACAATAATTCGGTAAAAAACAGTTTAGGTTTACAAAAGTGCTACTAAAAACCATTCGAGTTAAGCCGATTTTAGCTGGATCATGTTCGATTTCGTGCATAATTTGGGTCGGATATGACTCAATTTGGTCACTATTAAGTTTGTGTAATCTCGGTTAATTGTTATATGTCAGTTATAAAAGTCCGTCGCAAATTCAGTTTTCAATTTTTCGAATATCAACTGGTATGTATGTAATTTTAGTTCGGACGATGTCAGTTTGATAAACCTAAAATATTAACATATTTTTCAGCTGGTCTCTTGAGAGACGGTCCTCAAGCTCAAGCCCTTAATGCTGATTTCATTAATAATATATATATATATATATATATATATATATATATATATATATATATATATATATATATATATATATATATATATATATATATATATATATATATATATATATATATATATATATATAAACTTAAACAACATTATAACTCAGCAGCCAATAGACCTCTTTTATCAAGACACTTTTTATATTCCATTGAATTTAATCTCTCCTCTTGAAAACCACCCATGTAATTATTGCATTACTCTTTTAAAAAAAGTTTCATATTATCAATAAACATCTCTTTTTATATTATCAGTAGAAACACCATGAATGCTTTCACGGAAGAATTCGATATTCACCACAATCATCTCTAAATTTTGCGATATTTTTGAGAAGGAAGAAGAAAGGCTAATATTTGGTTCTTGATTTTTTTTTGAAATTAAACCCCCAATTATTATTTTGTCTTTTGAAATTATTTTCTACAGAACTTAATTAAAATAAAACCCCCAGTTGTTGTTGTGAGGAGGAAGAAGAACGCAATGACGTTGAACATGATGATGAGAATACAATGTGTATTAACTGTACTGTAAGTTGGCATTAAATCTGATATAAGTAGGTATTAAGTGTGTTATAAGCTGGCATTAAGTATGATGTAAGTTGGCATTACGTTTTATGTAAGTAGGCAATAAGTGATGTAAGTTGGCATGTATTAAGTGTATGTATCAAGTGTACTGTAAGTTGGTATTAGGTCTGGTGTAAGTAGGCATTAAGTGTGCTGTAAGCTGACATTAAGTATGATGTAAGTTGGCATTAATTTTGATGTAAGTAGGCAATAAGTCTAATATAAATTGGCATTAAGTATGATGTAATTTGGCATTAAGCCTGATGTAAATTGACAATAAGTCATGATGTAAATTGGCATTAAGTATGATGTAAATTGACATTAAGCCTGATGTAAGTAGGTATTAAGTGTGCTGTAAGTTAGCATTAAATCTGATGTAAGTTGGCATTAAGTTTAATGTAAGTAGGAAATAAAATATGTTGTAAGTTGGTATTAGATATGATATAAGTAGGTATTAAGTATGAAACGTAAATATAATATAAATTTACATTAAGATGATATAAGTAGGTATTAAGTGTACTGTAAGTTGGCATTAAGTCTAATGTAAGTAGGCATTAAGTGAGCTGTAAGTTGGAATTAAATCTAATGTATGTGTGCATTAAATCTGATGTAAGTAGGCAATAAGTGTGTTCTAAGTTGACATTAAGTTTGATGTAAGTTGGTATTAAGTCTGATCAATTAGGCATTAAGTATACTATAAATAAACATTAAAGATGATATAAATAGACATTAAAACACAAAATCCTTAAAATGTAAAAATGATTTAAAATACACAAAATCTTCTATCATAACATATACAAATAATAACAATAAACGATTTCACATATTTTAATAATCATAAATCTTCTTAATACACACAATTAAATTTTTTTTTATTCAATCCCCTACACACTACTTCTTCTTTGAGATGTATTTTTTCGAACCATTAACAACCATTGAAGCCTATTTGATTCAGAGGAACAATTTGTGCAGATGTAAGCTTGATCTCTTATTTACCATTACACAATAAGAGATGTGGTTTGCTATTAGTATAGATGTATTTGTCACCCCTGTGTATACAAAATCATAAAAATAGCATTAAATGACATAAACAAATATTAACAAGAATAATCATAAATGTAATATTACAATATACTTAATGCCAACTTACAATATGCTTAATGCTTACTTACATCATTCTTAATATGTACTTATAGAAGGCTTAATTCCTACTTACAGTATACTTACATCATCCGCCACTGATATGGTTATTCTACAATTTCAGTTTGATTGTATTAAATGATAGTATTCTTAATGTCATATTATATCAAACTTAATGTCAACTTATATCAAACGTAATGTTAATTTACATCAGATCTAATAACCACTTATATTAGACTTCATCCCAATTTACTTCAGATTAAATACCAACTTATATCAAACCCAATACCAACTTACAATAGATATAAAGCCAACTTACGTTAGGACTAATGCCAATTTACATCAGTCTTGATGCCAACTTATAATACATCTACTATCAAATTAAATCATACTAATACCAACTTATATGTTATATAGTGTCAAATTAAAACAAACAAAATTCCCGCTTAAAGCATAATTAAATCCAATTTACACAAGATCTAGTGCGTATTTATATCAACTTAAAACCAATTTATACTAAATCTAATGTCTATTTATATACTGTCAACTTACATATACAGAAAAAAAAAGATTTAGAATATATTAAATGCCAATTTATAACAATATAATATCAAGTTACAATAAGCCTAATCCCAAACTTACAACAGAATAACCATCAACTTAAAACAAACATAAACCCGATTTCACACGTATTAAATGCTAATTTATATTAGTCATAATGTCAACTTATAATATATTCAAAGCCAATTTATATTAGACCTAATTCAAATTTAAACTAACAAACATGCAACATATATCAGATTTAATGTCAACATCCAATAAATATAATCCTAATTTATATAATTATAAATGCCAACTTAGATAAGATCTATTGTCAACTTATATCATACTTTATATCGATTTACAATAAACAAAATACCAACAGATCTAATGGCAATTTACACAGAAACAACAACATTAGAACGAAATCAAAATTATTATGAACATCTAATTTACTTACGATCCTTCATCTGTTTCCAACTTGACATAACACAATTTAGCCTTCTTCCGTTCAGGTTTGGGGCTTGAATCTTGATCATCAACATTGATCTTCGGGCTTGAGATGGGTCTTTTCAAATTCTCCATGGCAAATGTTAAAGTTTGTTCATCATCCATGACTTAAATCGAAAAAAATTACATATTAAATGCAGTAAAATAAGGGTAACTTTCGATTACAATAAAAATAACAGCTTGAAAATTAATATCAAACCAAGAAAAAAAACCTAAATGCGAATAAAAAACAAAAACAACTTAGAAAATGCACGAAATTAAGTAAAAATAACTTAAATTTTAAATACCTGCGTTAAATAAAGAAATTGAGCAAGATTTTTGATTAAGAAAAATAAACTCGACGTTGCTAAGGAGTAAGCAATAATAGTGAAAATGGAGAAACTGAGAAGAAGACAATGAGTTTGATATGAAATGGGAAAGTAAATGAAGATCAGTGAATATAGAAAGATTTTTTGGGATAATAATGATTAGTAATTAGGAAATTAAATTGGTACGCTTTACAATGAAACATTTATAATGATGGGGGTATAGTTTTCCATCTAATTAATTGTGGACATCGGATTAATGTTTTTCTTTTATATTAAAAAATGGTCTGATCCATTTAAGAAAATCTCATAAAAAGATTGTCCTTCATAAGAATTTGTGCATATTTTTGGATCAAGTAATTTTCAATTTCATTTCGACTGTTGGGTTCGGATCGCATTTTGAAAAGCTCTGCTTCGACCGTTCGACTCCTGGCCTTTCAATTAGGACCTCTGAAATAACATTTTCTTCTATAAACAGTAAACACCGAATAAAAAGATTAAACAAAACTCCTAGTAAAACGGTAACAGGAACAGCAGTGCAAGCGGGGAGTCCCTAATTATTATCCCAAAATTTAAACAACGAAAACATTTTGATAAAATCCCTGTCTGTCTTTCTCTCTCTCATCCCATTCTTTTTCTCTCCCTTTTCCTTCCTCCTCTCAGTCACTCCCTCCGCTGATTTCGTAACGGTCCACCGTCGCTTTTCGGCGGAGGTTTCCAATCGCCAGCTTTTCTTTCAACATTTTCCTTATTTTAATCATCGCCGAATATAATCTGCCAAAGGCACGTTCTCATTTTGTACTTTTTTCTTTGATTTAGTTTTTGTATTGATTTAATCTTTTTTGTATATTTGAATTTGGCTTCACTGATTTTTTTTTCTTTTTTGTATTTTTTGAATTCGGCTTCATTGATTTTTTTTTTTCATACATTTTTTCCATATTTTGACCTTTTTTTCGATATTTTGGAAACTCACGTTTTGAATCTTGATTTTTCCCTGGATTTTACATATATATGCATTGTTCAGTGATTTTTATTCATAGAGTTTATTAGCTTTCCTTGATCAGAAAATGCTTTGATGATTTTGTTGTCAATTATTTAAATTTTAACTTCGAATGATGTTGTATTATGTTTTTCTTTAATTCGATTTATTGCGATATTTTGTGTAAAATAGAATTCGTTCAATGCATACTGATGTTAATCAATACACCAGATATTTGATTTTTAGCTCACTCGCATCTATATATTATCAATGCAGCTTTCTGGTCTAATTCAGGTGTATTTCGAATCATCTAAATTATGCCGATTTCATTAAAATGTTTCAATTGATTTTTTAATGATTGTATAGTTTTTCCTAAATTGGAAGGTCTAGATAATTGTTGTTGCAGATGTTTTAATTTTTACATGTAAAAATACGCAATTTGTGCTTTTGGTTAATTTTCCTGCATTTGTTTTGTTGAATGTTTCAGCAAAACAAAATGATTGGGAGCTTTCTTACCAGAGGATTAGTGTAAGTTGCATGCTTAGACTCTTTTGTAATCTTGTGCTTTTCATTGCGAAGTGAATTTGAGGATTGCTGATGGTTTTACTGTTTTTAGGATGATTTTCGGATATGTATATCCGGCTTATGAGTGTTTTAAAACACTGGAGAGGAATAAACCAGACATTGAGCAGCTCCGCTTCTGGTGTCAATACTGGTACATAGGACTAACTAGAGCTGTTATATATTATGTTGGTCATTCTATTTTATTAGTGATAATCTCAATACTATTAAGCTAATTTCACTGCACTATGATTTGGAAACATCAAATGCACATAACCGTACCCTTGTATTAATTTACAAGTTGTTTTTGATCGACCTTTGACAGTGATATACATGAGTAAAGGGTGCTTATTATTTAATGAGCTATTTTACTATAAGCTATGATGATTCGGAATTAAACAAACGTATATCTTTAGCTCAATTGAGAATGAATAAATGACTTACCATTTGATATTTTTGGCATAAATCAGGATTTTAGTAGCTGTTATGACCGTCATGGAGAGGGTTAGTGATGCCTTCGTTTCATGGTTAGTGGTCTGGAATTGTTCTTTTGATTTTCTATGCTATGTTATCCCTTATCAGGGTTGTGATTTTTTTTAAAAACTTACTGCTTTACAGGGTTCCAATGTACAGTGAGGCTAAACTGGCCTTCATTATATACTTGTGGTATCCTAGGACAAAGGTATAGTTATTATGCATATAGCTTTTCTGGTTTGATGTCAAAAATTTTGAGTATCCTATTAATAGATTATTCTGTACTTATATGATGGACTTTTACTGTTTTAGGGAACAACATATGTTTATGATTCCTTCTTTAAACCATATGTTTCAAAACATGAGACTGAAATTGATCGCAACTTGCTTGAGTTAAGGACAAGGGCTGGGGATATGGCTTTCATGTATTGCCAGAAGGCAGCTAGCTACGGTCAGACAAGAATTTTTGAGGTTTTGCAGTATGTTGCAGCGCAATCTACCCCAAGACCTCGGCCCACACAGGTATTTTAACTTTAAAATTAGACTTGTAAATCCTTAGGGACAATGTCATAGGGACATGTTTCCATGTGCTATACATTCATTTGTATTTGGATAAATTGGAGTAATGGCTTGCTTATATGCAGAGAGTAAGACAGACAATAGGGTAGGAGTATAGGAACCATTTACAAGTAAATTGGAGTACTACTTAACAAAGTTCATAGTGACCAAATTATTTAAACCCTCTGTTTAAATGATTTATTGAAGCCATATCTATAGTACAGTGAGCTGTTAATATTCTTTATATTCAATAATGAGAATCTTTATAGATTCTTGATTGCATTTTGATATGGTTATATTAGTTTATTAGTATCAAAAGTTTTTAACTCGTTCTTATCTTTTTACTTCTTTGGGAGACATGAAATTGATTATTACCGGTCAATTAAACAAAATTATATTAATGCAGCGTCATTTTGTTAGTCGTCTAGGTGGTCTAGGTAGTATATGATGAGAATTGTTTAGGGCTTATAATTTTTTAAATATTCTCTGGTTTATGATGCTTTCTAAAAGGAAGAGATTTATGTAAATAAAATTTATGTGCTTTATAATTTAAGGCTTTGGTATCTCAAATTGTTGTGATTAAGGCTTTGATATTGTTACGATGTATAATCTTAGTAATATCTGTTTCTCTGAGTTTTAAAGTTGGTTATAAAATGTGCTTCCACTGTTGCTGTTCTAGAGTTGGGCTTGTATATTTTATTCCTTGTCGGCAGTCTCATTCTAGCTTACCTTGATCTTTTTCGTCTGCTTAACTGGCACTATTTTGAACTTGTTTCCAAAATAATATGCATGACTTGCAGCCACAACAGGCTACAAGAACCCGGCAACCTCCTAGTAACCCACCTGCATCAGCTACTGCTGCTGCTGCTGTCACTGCAGCAGCTGCTGCCACTGCAGCTTCTGCTGCCACTGCTGTTGCTCCTGCTGCCGCTCTAGTCCAACCAGCTACGAAAGTGCAATCTACTACACAGGTGCATGATGAACAGCCTCTCTCTCCTACTTCAAGCACATCTTCCAGTCGAGAACTAGAGACGGAAGAGGAGCTTAGTTCTAGCAAAGACATATCTTCTACTCCTGCTCCTCCTTCACCGGCTCAAATGAATCCAAAAAAGTCTCTGTCATTGCCTCATGGACCCGAGAGCTCTAGCCAATCAGTAACAAACAATGCAGAAGCCAAGCAGATCATAAAAGTTCCCTCCAAAGCTGAAAAATCACCAGCAAAGGGTCCACCATCTCCAGAAGAGACCGTTATGGAAGAAACTATTCGGGTCACCAGAGGGAGATTGAGGAAGACCAGGTCTACTGTAACTAAATAAAGCAACTTTTCCCACAGTTCATTTCTCCTCATTTTAAATGTGAGTAATGTAGCTGTAGGTTGGATATGCACTGTGTATTGGTTTGATCTGAAAGTTATAAAGATGGAAAAACTGTGGGGGGTTGATGTGTGTATATTTGTTACTTGCCTTTTTTCTAAAGGAAAATTCAATTCGTTGCTTTATTTGTTATTGATCCCATTATGGAAGGTATAGCGATAAGGTTACCATTTATCTGGCGTTACGATCAATTTGTTACATTAAAGTCACCTAAAAGGTTACAAGTTGATAAAAGTTGACCATTTTTTTTTTCTTTTGAAGTCGGATGTATATCAAAGAAAGAAAAACAAAAATACTGAAATAGATGAAAATGCAGCTTGCCAACATAAAAAATCACTAAAGTAGTTGACCATTTCTTATTTATCCATTGATGGTTTACTTCTGTGATTATGTCCATATTGATGATTCTTTGGAGTTGAAAAACTTTTTGACAATGCATAAATTATGTGATGATAATATCTGAAAATGATAATTTATCACCTAGCTTCTAACAACTTACTATCTATTTAAAGAAATTAAAATGCTATAACTTTTGTTATTTATACTTGATCTTAAAAGCTATAATAGTTTTATTTTGCCAAAAAAATATTTTTTGATCCGTCTCATTGCAAAGATTATTGATATCAAAATTTTAATAGTTTTTTTATTATACATAATTAGAGATATTAATAATTGAATTAGTACATTGGATTGCGTGAAAAAACAAACGTTGCAAGTAAATTAAAATGGAGAAAGTATATAAACTTTTTTTTAATCTTATCCTCAATATAGCTTCATAATTTCACCCTTTTCTTAGAACAATAACAATTGTATACATCATACATGTTGATGTAGCTAAACTTAGAGGGTCGAGAGAGTACCTTTATTTCCTCCAATTCGTCATTTTGTACAATTTACTAATTTTGACTATTTTTGACATTCTAAATTAGTATTACAAATTTTTGACATCCTCCATCTCCGTAATTGCTTCCTCAAAATCAGCCAAGTTGTATGCTTTGACACATCTCCAAAACAGTAATTTCAACTCTTGTCCTTTGAACGACTTGTTCCAATTTGCGTAGATGTGCCTAGCACAGTGCCTATGTTCTGCTTTTGGAAGCTCCAGCTGGACTGCCCTCAAAATGCTCTGTACAGGATGTAAGTGAATTATGCAAAATCAGCATTTTCATGTGTAGGTACAATGCAGATGCAGATGCATAATCCTGAATTGCAGATGCAGGAGAATGCAGCATGTTTATCATGTACAATGCAGAATACAGAATGTTCTGATATGGGGTTCACATCACAGAATGTTCATACTTTTGCTCGTTATCATGATATTACTATGCAGCTAAATCCAGCACAGTATACGAAAAACGAAATAGCTAAATCAGTAAGGAAGGGTGTATACCTGGTGTTCATCTGATATTAATATCCAGTCTTTACCATTATCATGAGGCACACACTTCTTCAATTCAGAAATGAACCATTGCCATGATTCATTGTTTTCACCCTCAACAACAGCCCACGCCAATGGATACATTTGCTCGTTAGGGTCTCTCCCAACTGCACTTAATAGCATTCCTCCCAAGAATGTTTTAAGAAAAAAACCATCAATGCACAATATTTTCTTGCACCCATCAACCCAACCATCTTTAATCCCTTCAAAGCAAACAAAAAGTCTCTGAAATGTGGGTGGATTTGTGCTTGGATCGGTAACAACAACGAAGTGGCTATTAGGGTTACTTCGTTCTAAAACCCCAACATAGCTCATGAGCTTCTGATAATGTTGTTTCATGGATCCATGTAACCTCCTATGTGCAGCATACTTAATCTTGTACGCAAAGCCCCTACTAATGATAATTCGAAATTGTTTCCTAACAATATCAACTAGTTCTGCAGAAGGAATGTGTGGCCTTGACTTGAATAAATCAAGTAACTGATCTGCACACCAAGAAGCTTTGAATTGTCGATTAGAATCCATGTTTCTTTGACAAGTGTGATCACCATTAACTTTCTTGACAATAAAGGAAGCTCTTTTTTTATCCCAACTGGCGTAAAGCTTAAAGGGACAACCATCAACACACCTTACACCAAGCTTATTCAATTTAGACTTGTCACTCAAATAAAATTTTACATTCCTTCCCTGATGAATTGCATATTTCCTTACCGCCTCCTTAAATTCAACTGGGGTGCTAAAAACTTGCCCAACAATCCATTTGAACCTCCTAAAATCGGTAGTAGCATCCTCATATTCATCATTACTATGTTCATACTCAGATAAACCCTGTGTGTTACTACACTCACCCAATTTCAAAACAGAATCACCCACTTGCTCTACTTCTTCGAATGACAATGAGAAATCTTGACTATCCACAAGCTCCTCCGAAATTTCATCCTCATCTTCATCCTCATACGATAGCTCATAATCAGAATCATCATCCTCAGATGCATCTTCATCACTTACCTCAGCACTAATACCAAAATGTGGCTCATCTTCAGAAAAATCATATTCAAGAGGTACGGAACTTTCACTAAGGGCTTGTTTTGCCTTAGATGCTCTCTTAGGAGTCAACTTTTTCCTATTCCCAAAAGTGGACAAAACTTCACTACCTTTAGTACCACTTTTTGATATTTCTAGAACCAACATCTCATTATCCTTATCATTAACTATATACACAGATAATGCTCTATTTTCAACAGCTATTTCAGTCATTTTCCCAACACGAATATCATCGGTAACTCTCTTTAACCCTTCCAAAAAGCTAACAGCATTAGGTAATTGATACCAAAGACAAAACTCATGTTTTACCCCAAGATCCTTCTTTACAATTCCTTCTAACTCAAAAAATGACATCTTATCTAGGTCTATGAAGATGGTTTTACATATACCATACACATACTCAAAGCCCACAACTCCTTTTTCTAATACCCCATCATACCAAAACTTCAAAGTAATTGATTCATTCGAATTAGCCTAAAAACAAGCAAAAAAACACTAAATTACATCCATTTTCAAAGGCATAAACGTTTTTAATCAACATCAAACAATAATCATGTATGGATTAACAAAATAGATACAAAAATCCATCCATTTTCGAGTAAATGGACAAAAAATTTCATTCATTTTCGCCTAAATGGATACAAGCCCTAATTTTTGGTATTAAAACAAAATTTAGGAATTTATATTGCAATTGAGAAGAATTAACTTACCATGAATGAGAAGAAGATGATTGAAGAACAAGCCCTAATTTTCGCTGCGTGAGGAAGATGAATGTGGAATGCTATGCGTGAGGAAGATGAGCTCTGTTTCGTTACTAAGGTTCATCAGTTGCTGAGGTTCTGTTTGTTTACTAAATTTCATCAGCAAAAAAAAAGGATTTTAAAGGAAATATGCAAGTTTACCGGTAACAGGTAAACTGGTATGCCAGCGGGAAATATGTATCAAAGTTCGTATTATTCATGGTTAATTGAAAGTTCGTATTATTGTAGGAAAATCAGTGAAAGTTCGTATTATTCAGGGTAATTTTTCCTAAATTATAAAACAAAGGATCTATGAGCATTATCTAAGTATATACTTATTCTTTCTTCATTAGAGTTCCTACCAATGAGCTTATTAACAATTCTGGGAGGTATAATCACATGCATAAAGTGATCACAGATTGATGTATGATATAGTTTCATTTACCAATAAGTTGAATATTCCATATAATATAAATTATATAAAAATGTAAGTTTTTTATTTAAAATCGTCTTATTAAAAGATAATTTCTCCAAAAATAGTCTGTTAGGTGATTGTAGATGGATTGTTAATGTATTGTAATATGAGTTTTCTTTCCTTGGGTCTCAGGGAGCATATTATAACAGTGTCATACATTAAAGAAAAATTGAACTTAATCCAATAAGATCAATAACAAGTATCTTTGGCAGATCTAGTTTCATGTCCATAGAATAATAATTTTTTTATTCAAGTCATAATTGAAAGGATATCATCATATGAACGGTCCACAAATAGAATGTAAAGGTAAATAATAATAGTAGTTATTTAAAAATTAATAATCACCTTTATGTGTTCTTATTTTATATGACGGATTTTAAAATTTTATTTTATTTTATTTTATTTTATTTATTTTATTTATTTTAATATTATGTATTTAGAATATTCTTGTCTAAAAATGTAAAATTTTTGTATCTTTGTAATAGGGTATTACTAGATGTCGCCACCTTTTTTATTTTATCGTCACCTTTTTCATTTTATCGCCAACCTATACATAATGAATTTCTAAGATTGCCCCTGCATATTTTCGAACTCAAAAACTATAACATTTCTCTAAAACTCTCTAAAAACACTACGTTAACTTAAACAAGCTAAAAGTGTACATTGAACAACAATGGCGAACCAAAACGAGCATGATAACGATTCGGTAAGTAATTAATCGATTCGAAATTTTTCAAAAAAAAAAAAAATTTCCAGAACCCCAGTCGCACAAAATGTGCGACCAGACCCCTAAGTCTGGTCGCACATTTTGTGCGACAGGGGGGTTTTTATTTTTTTTTAATTTTTTTTGAAAAATTAATTCTTTTTATTTATTATAACTATTTTAGAAGTTATTATTATTTATTAAATATTATAGTAAATTATTTTATTTTATTATATATTTATATATATTTTTGTGTTTACTTAAATTATTTATTTATGTTATTTTAATTTATTTTATTTTTTATATGTATTTTATTTAGTAAAATTTTTTATTTCATATTTTTGTATTGATATTGTTAATATATTGAAATTTGAATTATTAAACTAATTGATATTGTTAATATATTAAATAGTTTAATCTTTTAATTATTATGAATAAATTTATATTTGCAGGACATTGAAAACTTAGGGGATAATGTAGATTACTCTGATAGATTTGTTACCGATAGGAAATTTGATTCTGTAGATGATTTACATGCTTGGGCTGATGAAATAGCACTAAGAATTGGTTTTCAATTTACACGTGCTTCATATAAACAAAAGAAAGGACGTTTTAGAGTGAGTTTGTACTTAAGATGTCATCGCTATGGTAATATAAAGGGTGATTTGCATAACTTAGACAATGCTGCCCTACCTGGTTCTAAAAGTATGGCTTGTGGGTGTAAATTTATGATTTTAGGAAGCAATCGTAAGCCAGGGGAAAGACCTTGGACGGTAAGAGTGTTTCCTGGTGAAAAAGGAAAACATAACCACCCGTTCTTGGTGTACAAGGATGGTCAAATAAGAGTAAATAGGATGACTGTCGATATTAGGCAGCACATACGAGATCTCAATGCAACTGGCATGCAACCAGCGTTTATAATGACTTCAATTAGAAGGAATTTTCCTGTTTTTTTGCTAGTATGAATCAAATTTATAATGTAAGACAATCAATAAGGAGAAAAGAGATGGATGGTAGGATTCCTCTTCAACACTGTCTATATATGGCCACAGAGCATAATTATGTAGTTTGGACAGACTTGGATAGTGAGGGGCAGTTGAGTAGATTATTGATTGCAAATCCAACATCTATGCAAATGATATGTTCGTGGCCCCATGTTGTGTTGATAGACACAACGTACAAAACTAATAAGCAAAAGTGGCCCCTTTGCGAAATAATTGGAATGACGCCAACCAATCACAACTTCTTGGCTGCGTTCTGCTTGATGCGAGATGAGGCGGCTGTGTCTTATTCTTGGGTGTTGGAGAGGTTGAGGGACATTTACGGCAGAGTTCAGACGCCTAACGTAATCGTAACGGATCGAGAAGAAGGTTTGTCTGCAGCTATTTGTGTTGTCTTTCCAGGTAAACAGGTTTTAATGATTAATCATTGTCGATCTATATACTATGTATATATCTCAATTAATTTTAAATTTCTGTTTAATGCAGATGTATGACATTTATTATGCGTATGGCATATTGGCATTGACGTGGAGAACATGGTCGACAAATTGTGCGGCGGCAAGAGAAATCAACAGGGCAGATATTCAGGCAAACAAAATGGAATCCCTTGGTTAACAATTTGACGATTCCTGAATTTGAAAACAGGTGGGAAGGGATTGTGTCTACTTGGTCGATTAGGAACAGGAGGGTCGTGCGATATTTGGCTGGAACATTGATCTCTTAGTTAACAACTAAACGTGGACGAACGACTATTTGCACTTGGGTAACCAGACTACCAGTAGAGTTGAAAGTCAACACCCTTCCTTCAAGTACTACATGGGTAGCGGTAATAGCTCATTTGATACCCTCTTTAAAAAGGCACACGCACAGATAACGAATCAGCAATCAAGGATAAGACAAGCTCTGCAGGAATCTATGAACTCGATTTCAAGGACGTCGCGACTTAATTTTTTGAGACCGTTGTATCGTTATGTTTCCATATTTGCCTTGGAACAATTGATGATGGAGCACAAGCGGATGTTAAACTTGGGGAGTTATGTCTTTGACAAATGCGATTGTGTACTTCAAAGAACCCACGGATTACCCTGCGCGTGTTACTGTTACTTGTCAATCAGGTCTCATGGTTCGTTGTACCTGGACGATATACATCCATTTTGGAAAATGTTAAAGTACTTAGAGGTAAAAGAAGACGCCAACGAAGAAGTACGACACGCAAACGCCGATGATAAAGAGTACTTTCAATCGTTGGTGTTAGAAGTTTACAAAGCCGACCCCGCGGTTGTACAACGCATGTCTCAGGTACTTGAACATGAACTACACCCTGATGATACCGATATACCTGAGCCACAAACAAGTCCACCGAGGAAGGGAAGACCAACGACAAGCAGAACCTTCAGGAGAAACAAAAGTGCGTTCGAATACAGTAGATCATCCTCAAGGAGTCCCGGATCCAGATCTTCATCACGCGGGAGATCTAGTGGTAGATCTAGCAACTGATCAAACCAATCGTCCGTTGGAATTAACTTCAGTTTCAACTTATCTGGTACCCGTATTTCCTTTCCTATAATCATATATGTTTTAGATCAATTGAATGATATTAATATACTGTTATTTTTTCAGATGGTACAGCAGGTCGTGATTTTTCACTTTTTCCGTGGCCAAATCGCATTCCGTATATTCTTCCGCCGTACCTGTTTGATTGGATTGATGTTATAGGTCGTGATTTAGAGCTATTGCCGTCACAGAGTTAAGGGGCGAGGAGGCATGGCCTCTTTTACGAAGTGTAATGAGTTTGGAAATGGAAACGCATAGAGATCAATATGCACGCGTGTATCTATTAGCAGAGTTGGTGGAGGATGCTATATACAGAATTGAACCGTCAATGCCAACTCCTAAAATGCGTTGCACGTCGTGCAAATTATGGTCATCTCCCCATGGCATATGGAAGGTGTTGGTATCAGGCTGCCACCTCTCCACAAAGGCCGTAATAAGAGCACTAACAATGTGCTGGTGCATTATGTACGGCAGACGACCTAGAGGAGTGGTAGGTAACACCCCATACAGCTCATCAGACATATCCTGCAGTCTGATGATCGCATCCAACGTCCTCTTCCTAGGACGACAATCCAAAATCGGAGGCGTGCGCTCCGATCTCTCAAATATAAATTTCACTACGTGCCCACCGTAGCTGGGTATTAAACTGATGTCAACAGGGCCCCCGGGCTGGGGTGATGTGATCAACCAGTCCATGTCCGCGGACTGTGAGCGCCTCCTCCCCTGTGGAGCCGCATCCTCAACCTGGCTGACTCCTGCGTGATTAAAAGTGTCAGCCGTGCTATGCCCTCTAATGCTAAACTGACCGGCATGCCCTCTGACGAGCGTCCAATCAACAGGATGACCGGCAGACTCTTCCCGACTAATAGACTCGTCGTAATCAGTATCATCGTCACCTGAGCCGACCGTATTACTACGCAGGCTAGTCTGGCGCTCAAAGCGACTACGCACATGGTCTAGGGTACTCGAACGTTGGGCCTGACTATGTCTGGTTGCCTGTTCCTGCCTGGCTCGCCTTGCAGAACCCGTAACCCCCCTCTCATGGGGATCCCCTCTCAGTAAACTCGGCCTAGAACTATTGCCGCTCAATAACCCTCTAAAAAAGTCTTTTCCTTTTCCCTGATTTTCAGCCATTTACTACAGTTTTCATATTTTAATAAACTATTAATAAAAAATTAAAAGCATAAAAAAATACATTAAGTTATATTCATTTTAATTACACTTAAAATATTAATTTAATAAACATTTAAGTAAATTTAATAAACACTTACAATCATATAAATTATTAACAACTAAAATAATTCACACATATAAACAAATAAATAATTATTATATTAATAAATAATTAAACAACTAAAATTTAATTAACTACTAAAATAAAATTTTATTAACAATTATTATATTAAAAATTAATTAACAACTAAATTTTAATTAATATATTATTATTATATTAAAAAATAATTAAACATTTAAATAAATTATTTAAATTCAAAACTAATTATTATAATAACATTATCATAATATAATAATATATTAAAATAAAATAATTTATTACAACATTTATTAAATAACAATAACTTAAAAAATAAATTAATTAAACAAAAGAAATTTCAAAATTTAAAAAAAAACAAAAAATTACAAGTCGCACAAAAAGTGTGACTGTACCTAGGTCGAATCGCACAAAAACTGCGTTAGTCGCACTTTTTGTGCGACTACACCTAGGTTCAGTCGCACTTTATGTGCGACAGGTAATATTTTTTTTTTGAATTTTGAATTACATTAAAATAGAAATTACCTTGAGTACGATTCCAAAGCTTTAGCTTTGATTAATTTTATGAGTAGATTTTGTTTTTTTTTTGGAAGTGATAAGAGTGTTATTGAGTGAGTTTGAAGTGTTTTATAGAGGTTTTAAAATTTTTAAGTCTAAGGACATTTTCATCATTTTATTAAATTAATTTAAAATAAAGGTGGCGATAAAATACAAGGTTGGCGAAAAATAAGAATTGGGTTCTAATAATAGTAATGGGTTGATTAGCCATTATAGTTCTACGATTTTCGTGCTAATTATTTTGCGCATGTGGAATTGTGTCAGTTATGCTACATTCTTCTCAAATTGAAGAAAAATAATTTTAAAGGTTTCACTTTTATTTTACTATCTTTTAAAAGTCTATTTTTAATTTATTTTATAAAGGTCTAATATTTGTATCCTTTGATTTTTTAATGAAACAACCAATATTATTTGATAAAATTTTAAAAAGATAAAATGAAATGTATGCGAAGCTATGTGTTGCCAGAAAGTCATAATTTTTGGGGTAAGTTCCACATTTTATTACATTTATATTGTACATTTGTTTCGTTAATTTATTGAATTAAACATTATTTTTTAAAATTAGCGAATTTTATTTAAAAAAAGTTAAAAGGACATTATATAACATCAGCGCCATAAAAAATCCCATGAGGAAAAAGCTATTGACTGTTGGAATGGTTTATCCCACGTCAACAAATTAAAGGTGGTGTTCACGTTTTATAAGTTATTGGAAACCTTCTTCCCATCGCTATATGGTTTTGGGTTGGTATATACTCTTTGGCTTGTGAAGTGAGTGCACCTCTTTTTTTCCCGATAATTGCTGATATTTACAATAAGTCCAGCCTAATTTAACATGATATCATTTGCCTAGGTTCTTTCCCCTCTCTTTCTCCACCTCTTTCGCCGCCCTAAACCAAAAACCCTCCCGCCCCTATACATGGCAGTCTCCTCTTTTTTTCTCATTCTCTTTTTATAGCTTCCTCTTCTAAAATTCATCCAGCAACTTTAGTTACTAATATTAAGACATATGTGCCTATTCAACTTGATGATCGTGGCACGAATTTTAATATTTGGGTTACTCTGCTCAAACTCCATTGTCGGGCTTACCTTGTGAACACTCATATTATTCCCGATGACTCTACTAAATCGGTTACAAAAGATTCGGAGTGGCAACTCTGTCATGATATTGTTCGTACATGGCTTTATGGTACTATTACTTCGACCCTTCTCAAATCCGTTATTCGTCCCGATGATAGTGCTCTTGATGCTTGCAATCATCTTGAAAATAATTTTCAAAATAATAAGACCTCCTACATTCTCCATCTAGAGTCTCAATTCAATGAAATCTCCCTTTCTAGCTTTTCCAATGTGAAAGCTTATTGAATGAACTTGGAAATCTTGCTCTTACCCTCAACAATCTTTGCAATACCATCTCTGATAATCGTTTAGCTCTTCAAGTTCTTCATGGTTTAAGTTCGGATTATCGTCCTTTTCAATCTTTGGTCCAACATATGAATCCCGTTCCATCTTTTGATACTCTTCGGTCTATGTTGGAATTGGAAGAGCACTCACACAATAAAGACATGTCTCCCTCTCATGACTCAGCTCTTGTTAGTGCTCCGAAATCTCTACCTTCTGAAATTTTGGAAAATTTTGATAATCGTGGCACCTAAAACCACCGCGGTGGCCACCGCCACCCCTTTCGTGGTGGCCGGCACGGCCGTGGCAGTGCTATGGTCCAACGTCTCAGCCCCCTGCTCATCGTCATAAGCACCAATTCCAGCCGCATGGTTCACGGCCCAATTGGTACTCACCCTTCAACCCACAAACCCGGAACTACTCCCCTTGGCAACATTGGGGCTCTCCTCCTTAAGCCCAACCCCCCTGCCCATATCCTTCTATTCCTTGGGCTCCTTAGAAACCTCCTCATGCTTCCTCTACTACTGGACTTCTTGGCCCACGCCTAGCACACAATTTTAACACCGGGACTAGTTCTTCACTAGTGGAAAAAACCTCATTTGCTGCAGTTTTTTGGCCATAATATGCTGCGGTTTTGGCCCCAAGCATTAGTGATAGTAACAGATGGCTTATTATAAATGTTGCGGTTTAAAACCGCAGTAGAAAAGACAACCATATGCTGCGGGCCTCCCTAAAACCGCAGCATATAAACTATATGCTGCGGGTCTCCACAAAACCGCAGCATATAGTTTTGCACTATATGTTGCGGTTTAATGGAAGCCCGCAGCATATATATATATATATATATATATATATATATATATATATATATATATATATATATATATATGTATATATATATATATATATGTATATATATATATATATATGTATATATATATATATATATATATATATATATATGTATATATATATATATATATATATATATATATATGTATATATATATATATATATATATATATATATATATATATATATATATATATATATATGTATATATATATATATATATATATATATGTATATATGTATATATATATATATATATATGTATATATATATATATATATATATATATATATATATATATATATATGTATATATATATATATATATATATGTATATATATATATATATATATATATATATATATGTATATATATATATATATATATATATGTATATATATATATATATGTATATATATATATATATATGTATATATATGTATATATATATATATATATATATATATATATATATATATGTATATATATAAATATGTATATATATACATATATATGTATATATATATATATATATATATATATATATATATATATATATGTATATATATATATATATGTATATATATATATATATGTATATATATATATATATATATATATATGTATGTATATATATATACACACATATATATATATATATATATATACACACACATATATATATATATACATATATATATATATATATATATATATATATATATATATATACATATATATATATATATATATATATATATATATATATACATATATATATATATATATATATATATATATATATATATACATATATATATATATATATATATATATATATATATATATATATATATATATATATATATACATATATATTTATATATAAATACATATATATATATATATATATATATATATATATATATATATATATATATATATATATATATATATATACATATATATATATATATATATATATATACATATATATATATATATATATATACATATATATATATATATATATATACATATATATATATATATATATACATATATATATATATATATATACATATATATATATATATATATATATATATATATATATATATATATATATATATATATACATATATATATGTATATAAATATATATATATATATATATATATATATATATATATATATATATATATATATATATATATATTGTTTTTTTTCGTTTAATACTAATAAATAATCCAATAATGTACAATGTAAACAATGATTAATCCAATAATCCAATGATAATCAACAACTATTACCAATAATCTCTTTGTAAACTCTCGATCGTATATATAATAATATGTACATATACAAATTAAAGTCCTAAATCTAAACTAATTACATTATTTACCAAGAACAAAAATTAGCAAGATACGTGGTAATCTTGTCTTTCAATTGGCGCATTTCTCCATCTCTCAAAGGGCGTGTTTCCCTTGGAATGTCGTATAAAACCTATAATATAATATTAAATTAAATGATACATAAACATTATTAGATTTTACCAATAGTAAATATATAATATTATAATTTAAGAACGTAACAAATACGTACGGCGTCAATGTTTTCGACTTCAAACTCCTTCACGGATTGTAAGATATCGTCCATGTATTTGAGAGTATAGTAGCCGCAATCAACGGTATTATCAGCTTGTCGAAAGCACTAAGAGAAAATAGATGTTAGTACCAAAAAAGCTTTAAAAACCTAGCACGTAATTCCTAGTATATGACTATTATTTTGAATTCTAAACACTTCAACGCAATAATATATACCAAATAGTATTGTGTGCAAAACACTTCAAACGGGTCTACAATGTAGAATACTTGCTTGGCTTCTGTGGCTAGTATGAATGGCTCCTCACTATCACGCAAACGAGCTAAGTCTACAAGAGTGAATCCACAAGGGTCGTCATTTTTTAGGCATCGTCGATTATTATCTACCCACTTACATTTGAAAAGACCAATAGTGAAAGTAGAGTAGTCAAGCTCCCATATTTCATGTACCTGCTCGTAGTATACCAATTTAGCATCAACCGGCGCTTGATCCTTGGCACTCGCGTAAAATGTAGATGACGCCAAAATAGAAACCCCACTATTCTGTAGATAAAATGACTTCTTATCTTGACCCTTAATCCAAAATGTGAAACCATTGACATCGTAACCCTCATATTTGTTGAAATTATCACGAGGACCAAAAGCTAACCACTTAACAATTTCTGATACACCCTTGATTTCTTCACTTATTACTCGATTATGACACCAATCAATAAACGTCTTGTTATGCAACTGCATCAATCCCCTATCCTCTTTACAAGGATATTTTGCGCGCAATATATCTAAATGCTCACTCAAAAAAGGATGGACTTCAGGAATATGATGCAACACATAGAAGTGTGCTTGTAGAAGACTGTCTCGAGGAGGTGTGATCGATTTGGAGTCAGTTGTTCCTTTTCCCTCAAGCCTTCCTTCATGTCGAGAGGTGGGAAGTCCAATAGGCTTTGCCATGGCTAAATACTCGGCTATAAAGTTACTAATCTCATCGCTCACAGTGCCTTGAATCATACTCCCCTCGGGTTGTGTTGGATTCCTCACCTTGTTTTGTAAAACACACATGTGTATTTCAAAAGGATAACACCACTTTAAAAAAACTGGACCCAAAAGCTTGATCTCACGAACGAGATGGACAATAAGATGAACCATTATGTCAAAGAAAGAAGGTGAAAAATACATCTCAAACTTGCATAAAGTTACAATCACGTCGACTTGAAGAGCATCAAGTTTAAAGAGATTAAGAACTTTACTACAAATTGTGTTGAAGAATGAACATAGCTCGGTAATAGCATATCTCACATGTTTTGTCAGTATTCCACGGATGGGAATTGGTAAGAACACTTGCATCATTACATGGCAATCGTGAGATTTCATGCTTCCCAACTTCAGCTCACCATTTAGGCTGACAAATCTCTTCATGTTGGATGAGTACCCAGACGGAACCTTAATGCCATACAAAGACTCACAAAATGTCCGCTTCTCTGCTTTGGAGAATGTGTAGCAAGCTGGAGGCAAATAAACTTTGTCATTACTCATCTTCTTCTTACCGCCCTTTCCCTTGTTACTGCCACCAACTTCATCAGCTCTATTTCTTTTCTTAGTCACCTTAACATGTGCCCACAACTTCGGACGAAGACCCTTATATTCAAACCAATCTCGCACGGCCCTAACATCCTTTGTCTTACCCGAAATGTTCATGAAAGTCCCAAGTATGACATCGCATACATTTTTCTCTATATGCATAACGTCAAGACAATGCCTAACCTGTAGATCTCTCCAATATGGAAGCTTCCAAAAGATTGATTCTTTTTTCCATAATCGGTCTTCATCCCCTTGCACTTGCCCTGTTTTACCAAATACAGTCTCAACTCCCTTAACCTGTTCATAAACTTCATAACCGGTCAACGGTCGACGAGCTACACGGTCCTCAACCTCCCCGTTGAACATCTTCTTCTTCTTACGATATTGGTGATCTCGTGGGAGGAACTTTCGATGGTGCATGAATACGTGTTTGCACTAAGGAATCCACGTGGATTCCATGTCATCGATACATATTGGGCATGCTTTCTTCCCTTTGTTCTTATACCTCGATAAGTTGCCATATGCCGGAAAATCATTAGCAGTGCATAAAAGCATTACACGCAAGGTGTACTCCTCATTAGCATATGCATCAAACACGAAAACGCCTTCATCCCACATCTTTCTCAAATCCTCAACGAGGGGTGCAAGATATACATCTATGTCATTGCCAGGTTGTTTAGGACCCGAGATAAGAAGCGAAAGCATAATGTACTTACGCTTCATACACAACCAAGGTGCTATGTTGAGAACTAAGATTACCGAATGGGTTCATTCCATCCGTACACAGTCCGAGCCTTAAATTACGAACCTCATTCCCAAAAGTCTTATGCAACCTATCAATAGTCTTCCACTCCGGAGAATCAGATGGATGTGTGAGCAAGTGACCTTTCTTCACCCTATCTGCATGCCAACTCAAATTTAACGCATCTTTCTTTATAGAAAACAAGCTCATGAATCTAGGTATTATTGGAAGATACCACAATACCTTAGCCGGGGGCCCTTTAGCATCCCAAGCCCCTTTACGCTTGTAGCGCGATAACCCACACCTAAGACACTCTTCTAAGTTCTCGTTTTCATTCCGATACAACACACAATTATTCGGACACGCATAAATCTTCTGGTACTCTAAACCGAAAGGACACATGAGTTTTTTGGCATAATATGTCGACTTTAGAAGTTCATTTTCCTCATGAAGCATCTCACCTAACGCTTCTGATAACATTGTGAAACTAGCGTCACTCCAATTGAACTTTGACTTAATGTTGAAAATTGTCAACATTGCTGTTAGTTTGGTAAACTTTGTACATCCAGGGTACAAAGGCTTTTGAGAAGCCTCTGTTAACAAGTCAAAAACACGAGGACGTTTTCCTAACTCATCCTCGACTCCCTCCATCATCTCATCAACACGATCCACATCCTCATCGACATTCTCTTCATCTGTCTCATACCCATCAACATGATCTACTGCATCCTCATGGACATCAGCCACATTATTGACGTCCTCAACAACACTTTTCTCTTTGTAAACTCAATCCTCACCATGCCAAACCCAAACATGATATTGAGGCCTAAACTCACGTCGAAGTGTGTGCTCCCTAAGGATATCAACACTATCTACCTTTGATACATTGCCACAAGTGACACATGGGCAATAAAAACCAACTCCCCCCATCCTAACTTGATCTTCAACCGCAATACTACAAAATTCTCATACTTCATCAATAAATTCTGACGATTCAGTGCTTCCATACATCCAAGAACAATCTTTTGTCATCCTAATTAGTGTGATTAATTAATTCAAAACAAAATTAATACTCAACTTTCAACATATATACTTATTTATAACAAACATATTTAACCCTAAAAATATATACTTATCTATACCAAATCTATTTAACCCTAAATATACATACTTCATATTCTAATTCTATACTTCATACTTCAATATTAAGCACTACATTGTAACTAAAATCATATTCTAATTCTAATAGTTAAAGACATAAGTATAACAACAAACCACATTTTTAACAAATTACACAAATATTTAACAAACTAATAACATAATCTTGAATAATGTAAAATTCAAAAATAAAATGATATCTTTAGCACTAAATTACTAAATTACAGGTTAAACAATAAAGATATGAACTTGCAAATTAGTAAAATAAATATAATTACCTTGATTTCGTGGGTTATGTTATCTACAACGAAAAACAGAGAAATAAAATTAGTATACAAAAAGTTGCCCTAATTTTCGAGTGTTTTCATGAATATCTTGCAAAACTTAAATGTTTAACAAATTAAAAAGAGAAAAAATACCTTAATTTCGTGGGTTTTGAAGATGAACAAGATCAAAGTATTAAATTTCGAGTTTATGAACAGTTACAACCGTGGGTTTATGAATAAGAAGTAGCAGTAAACAAGAAAATGTCGTGGGTTTCAATGGGTTTTTCGAGTGAACAAGAAGTAACAGTTATGCCTTGGGTTTATGAAACAAGAAGTAGCAGCGTGAAGAAGAGCTGGGTTTTTTGAAGAAGATGAACGTGTGTATCTTTAATGAAACAGAAGAGGGTTTTGCATTTTAATGTTAAAAGGCGCATTTTGAAAGTATTAAATGTTGCGGGCATGCTAAAAACCGCAGTATTTAAGTTGTGCAAGTGATTATCTGCTGCATTAAATGCTGCGGGCATGCTAAAAACCGCAACATTTAAGTTGTCTAAGTGATTATCTGCTACGGGCAAGATGGAAGCCGCAACATTTGATTGTTTTTTTTTTCTAATTCTTTTTACTATTTATTGCTGCGTATATAAAAAACAGCAGCAGATACGTTTTTTCCACTAGTGCTTCTATGAGTCATATTCCTACGGACATCGATCAAGCCATGCATACTCTCTCTTTATCGTCGCCGAATGAACAATTTTACATGGACACCCGTGCCACTTCTCACATGACTCGGTCTCAAGGTAGTTTAACAAACTATTCTCTTTTAAAGCATCCTTTAAATAATTCAATTGTTGTGGGTAATGGTAATATGATTTCAGTTCACGGTCACGGGCAAATTTTCTTTTCCTTCCTCACAAAAATCCCTCTCCCTAAAAAATGTCTTACATGCACCTAAACTTATTAACAACTTAATCTATGTTTACTCATGATAATATGGTTTCTGTTGAATTTGATCCTTTTAGGTTTTCTATGAAGGACTTGGCCACGGGGAACATCATTCTGAGATCTAATAGCACGGGTGATCTTTATTCTTTCCAATCAACACATAGAGCTTCCGCCTCTTCATCCACATCATCGACTTTTTCTACTAGTGTTTGGCATTCCCGTTTTGGTCATTTGGAAAATGTAATTTTGGATTCCTTGTATTCTTCTAGTTTAATTAAATGTAATAAAGATCCATCTTTTGTTTGTCATTCTTGTCCATTGGGTAAACATGTCCAATTGCCTTTTATAAATTCTATATCTATGAGTACTAAACCTTTTGATATTATTCATAGTGATTTATGGACTTCTCCTGTTTCTAGTTCTTCGGGATACAAATACTATGTTCTTTTTCTTGATAACTATATTAATTTTTTGTGGACTTTTCCCTTATTTCGCAAATCTCAAGTTTATGATATTTTTGTAAAATTCATCACTTTTGTCCACACTCAATTTGAACTTCAAATTAAATCTTTTCAATGTGATCATGGGGTGAATTTAACAATTAGATGTTTCATCAATTTTGTGATAATCGGGGTATCCATCTTCATTTCTCTTGTCCTCACACTTCATCTCAAAATGGAAAATCCGAAAAAAAAAAATTTGTTCCATAAATAATATCATTCGTACTCTTTTGTGTCATGCTTCTCTCCCACCGTATTTTTGGCCTTACGCCTTAAACATGACAACTTATCTTCTCAATATTCTCCCCTCTAAAATTATTGGCAATCTCACTCCCACTTACCTTCTTTATCATAAGTCTCCCTCATATACACATCTCCGACTTTTTGGGTGTTTATGTTTTCCTCTCATTTCTTCTATCACAATCCATCAACTTCAACCTTGCTCCTCTCCATGTGTATTTTTGGGCTACCCTTCTTCACATAAGGGTTACAAGTGTTATGATCTCTCCTCCCATAAGATTATTATATCTAGACATATTCTATTTGAAGAGACCAATTTTCCCTTTTCCCACTCTCATCCACCACCTTCTCAAGCATATCAATTTTTAGATACTCCTTCTCCCTTCATTTGTTAACAAAATGATAACAATATTACATCCACCACACCTGGGCCCAATACTCCTCACGGCCCAGCAGCTTCCCCCATACCCCCTTCTCCCACTTTTACTATTAGGCGCAACAGTGGCACTCCTACCCCCCCCCCCCCCCCCTCCTGCATCCGGTTCTTTATCAACCAACACTGGGCCTGCCTCACGCGGCCTAGTCACTGCCCAACCCACCTCTAATCCTCTTCCTTGCCCATTATCCTCTTCCTCTTCTCATCCTATTCCACCACCATCACCACCCCGTATGGTTACGCGTAGTATATTTTTAAACCCAACCCCAAATACTCTTCCCAAGCCTTATCCGTTTCTTTTCCCCCATACCAAAAAATCCCATCCATGCCCTTCGTGATCCGAATTGGAAACTAGCTATACAAGAGGAATTTGATGCTTTTAATTGAGAATCGTACTTGGGATCTTATCCCTCGGCCCCCTAATGCAAATGTGATTCGTTCTTTGTGGAATTTTCGGGTCAAAACCAAGTCTGATGGTTCCTTCGAGCACTATAAGGCGCTTCTAGTTGATGATGGTAAATCTCAACGAGAAGGCATTGACTGTGATGAGACCTTTAGCCAAATGGTCAAACCCACTACCATTCACATTGTTTTGAGTATTGCTTTGTCCAAGTCTTGGTCTATTCATCAATTGGATGTTAAAATGCGTTTCTTCATAGTCACTTGACTGAAACCGTCTTCATGCATCAGCCTTTGGGTTTTCGTGATCCTAATCATCCCAATCATGTTTGTCTTCTTCGGAAATCTTTATGGTCTTAAGCAGGCTCCTTAGGCTTGGTACGAACGGTTTTCTGATTTTGTGACTACTATTGGATTTTGTAATAGCATATCTGATAATCCACTTTTTGTTTATTGTCATGGTTTCGAAATTGCTTATCTTCTGTTGTATGTGGATGACATTATTCTTACTGCTTCCTCTGATGTGC